>NW_027191429.1:3953608-4117153 GCF_041956435.1 Mycothermus thermophilus
CCCCCCTCCCCTCCTCCCCCCCCCCTCCTCCTCTCCCCCCCCCTCCTCTCCCCCCCTCTCCTCTCCTCTCCAAAGATCGGAAAAATACAACACCCAACTTGCGTCTGCCTGCCTGCTTGGTGATCCTCTGCCTGTCCTCTTCCTTGGAAGAGACCCCCATCCCTCCCCTCCTCCTCCCTCCATGATGGGCTCCTAAAGAGCAAAAAAAAGGTCTCTACACCGCTGTTGAGTTATATCATTACAACTCGTAGGACAAAGAAAACGAAGAAAGACAGACCAGAGGAAGTCCCTCCCGCTCCATCGCTCCATATGGGTATCTATAATAATCAACATACCAATCCCGTCCCAAGCCGTCAAGAGGAAAAAAGTCATCACCCAGAAAACTCAAACGCCACATCTCAACGTTGCCCACGCTTTAGTCACTCCATCCCTCGCAGTCGCAGCAGCCGCAGTGGCACGCTCATTCTCCTTTATCACCACTGTTCCCTCAGCTGCTGCTGCTGCTGTTATTGTTGTCATGGGTCATCGACGCCGGCGACGGCGACAACGACGGGGAAACAATCTTAACGGGGGCGGTCTGGCCAGGCTCGGTCGTGGTCGCCGCCTTGCTGTCCCGCTTCGAAGCGGCAGCGGCAGCGACGTCCTTGGCAGCCGCCACCGCAGCCTCGGCCGTTTGCGGGGTGATCGGTTCCCGGACATACTCATCATCCGAGGAGGTGATGGCGGAGGCGGGCTCGTCGGCATGCGAGGTGGCATCGTCGCTTGTGATGCTGTTGCTGCTGCATGTGCGGTCCTCCTCTTCCTCGTCGCCTTCCGAGATGGGGGCGGCGGTGGCAGCGGCGGCAACAGCGACCGTGACGGCGGTCGAGGTCGAGGAAGCGTTCTTTGTGTGGCGCGGGCTGGAGGGGAGCGGGACTTGCGCGGGCGAGGTGGGAGAGGGTTCCTCGGGGATTGGTTGAGGGGAGGTTGTGCGTGACGAGGACTCCCGTTCGGGAGTGATGGGCTTCGGGGAGTTCAGGGATGAATCGATAGTCATGGAGTTGCGGAGCGGACTGCGGAGGGAGGAAACGTCGCCAAACTCGCTGCGGCTCCCGCGGGAAATGCGAGCAGGGCTCCGGGGTGGGAGTGGTGGGGGCACGCGCTTCGGGATGGTGACAATGGCGCCTCGGACTGGGATGGCTTGCGCGATCTGCGGGCGCTGTAAAGAGGACCGGGCTGGCCGCGCCGAGGCCGTGGCGACTTCGCAGATGATGGGCTCTTCTTCGTCGTCTTCATCCTCATCATCCTCGTCATCATCATCGTCCTCGTCGTCGTCCTTATCGGCGTCATTCTTGTCGCCGGCAGTTTCACCAGGGACTTTGCGATCCTTAGATTCATCAGGCGTCGCGACCTTTTCAGCAGCAGGCTCCTTAGCCTCAGGCTTGGTATCCTGCTCGGTGATGGGCTTCTTGATATCAGCAGTCGCAGCCTGCACCTCGGCAGTTTGCGTCTCAGGCTCCGTCCTCTCCGGCTGCTCTGGCGTTTGCTTCAGGTGCTCGATAACACTGGTGTCGACCTTGGTGTAATCGACCTCGTCGGGCTCGGCAAGAGTCGGCAGGCGGTCAACCACATCCTTGCCGTCGTCACTATTAGCACGGCTGTAGGCGGTGTCGATGGTGGCGGCATCGGTCTGTGAGGTAAACGCATCCGTGACGGCGGTAGCGCCCGTACGCGAGGACATGCAGCTGCCGCGGTTGCTCCTCGAGGCGAAGGTGTCCAAGCTCTGGCGACTGAAACGGCCATACCGTGGGCTCGCTGGCCCGGATTGGAGGTCGAGTTGGACGCTCGTAGGACGTGGCTTGGTGCCGGCCTCGCGAATCTCAATACCGGCCATTTCCAGGCCGATAATTCCGAAGGGGTCCGGATCGTTGGCATCGGGAAGACCGAACGTCTGGCGCGAAGGAGAGACAAGCGAAGCGAGCGATGCGCGGGGGCTTTCGATATCAGCGTCACCGGGTGCAGGCTGCTGGGCAAGCCAATCCATCAGAGTCTTGTCATAATCGGAACGACCTTCAGCAGCCTTGATGACTTCGAACAGGGGCCGCATCTCGGGTACGTGCTTTGGGACGTTTCCGGCCAGGATGTCGAGGATAGTGACTCCTGGACAGTAGAAGCGCTCGTTCTCGTTGGCGCGTTCTGAGACCAGAGATCCGTCTAGAGTCACCGCCTGGTGCTTGCCGCGCGCCTTGACGTAGGTCAGAACTGTGTCGTTAATCTCACGCCAGGGAATCTCGGGTTCAGGGGCGCCGTCTGCAACGAGCGGACCAACGGCCAGGTCGACGTGGTCACCGAGGATCAGCTTGGGTTGGGTAAACATCTCGAGGGTTTGTACGCTGTTGATCACCAAAAGGCAGTCGTAGATATCGACGCCCATGACGAAGGCGAGCTCAGCGGTGTGCAGAATGATAGCCGACGGCGGCGACCAAGTGCCGTCAGCCTTGCGAGCGGTAATCAGGCCGGAACCTCCGGAGCCCGACATCCAGAGACCGGAGCGCATGCACGAGAAGACGGCGAGACCGACGGCATTCTGGATTATTCGTGGGGGAATCTTCTTTGTGACAAAAGGGCCCTCGGAGGGCTTGTCCTTGTCCGTCTTGGACTGTTCAGACTCCTCGGACTGATTCGATGTATTATCAGACGCTTCTTGCGCCTGGCTCGGCGCTTCCCCGGCCTGTGACAGGAAGCCATCAACTGTTGGGTAGGTCAGCAGGCGAGCCCCTGAACCTTGCGGTGCTCAGACACGTACAGCAGAACGACTTGATGATCCTCGCGGCCTTGTCGCACTCCTTGTCAAGGGTCGTGGGCCAATATGTCTCTCGACCGTAGCGCGTGCGGTTTGGCAGAGGAGCAGGCGTGTTTCGGGCGGCGGCGGCCGGCACGATCTTCTCGGCCCAGCCGAAGAGGCTGCTCAGGGCAGCTGGGGCCTTGGGTCCCGCGGTGGTAGGCGAGGGAGCAGGAGTGGTCGTCGAGGAGGGGTTGCTTTGTCTCGATCGGTCCCACGAGGGGAGCAGAGCCGAGACGCGATGCATGGCGGGGGTTGAGCCGGGCCTGCTCGACGCAGCGAGCAAGCAATGGCGCCTTTCGTGACGTCAAGTCAACGCCTCGGATACTGAGCAAAGTGGTGGAGGGACAAGGCGATGTTGAAGCGAGGCTGTCTGTTTTTCGTTCGGCGGGTGAGGCGAGTCGGCGATGCTCGGATGTATGCGCTTGTAAGCGCTGAACGGAATACGTCGTGTCCGCTGATCAAAGAAGAGAAGGGAGAGAAAGAAAACCTTGACGAGATGACGGAGCAGTCGGATGCCCGAGCAAACAAACAAAAACCTGGAGACCAGGGAGGGCTGTCATTATCAATGGGGTCCGATTCAGATGCGGCCCCGGTTCATTTCAGGTCTGGAGAAGTTCAGGTCCGGCCCCCTGGCGGCTCGGGTTGGGGGGAGCCAGAAGTGAACCACCAAAAGCCAAAAGTCAGAAGCCAGAACCCAGAACCCAGAGATGCGGGAGACGGACGGCGATCCGCAAAAAGAGGGACAGCGACAGGGGCCGGGGTGTCCATGGCCGGCCATTGGGGTGGATCCCTTTCAGCAGGTGCCGGGCGTTGGGCAAGGCCGGCCGGTGGATTCTTGGCCTGTCACTGGCTTGCACAGAAGGGGCTCGCTGCAGCCGGTGACATGGACGGGCTCCATCGTTTCCCACTTTGTGCCCCGCAGGACAGGCCCGAGGCCCAGAATCCAACAAAAACTAGGACAAGACATTGGCTACCGTCGGGAATCGCCAGATGGTGTGCACCTTGTTTCTTTTTGTCTGTGCCTGGCAGCAATGATGGTGGGCAATATTAAGAGGGGGTCTATAGCTCTCTGCAAACATTGCATACTACACACTCGGGAAAACAGACTAAAGATTGCAGCACACCATCTTCAACGGGAGGGCCCGAGTCTGGTGTTGCTGGGTCTCGAACAAAACGGCCTCCATCTTCAGTTGTTCCAGCGTCACTCTGTTGCTCTCTCACGCCCACCAGTTCACTTCGTATCTCGGACCTGCGCCGCGGCGGCGGGATGGAAGACGGGCCAGCAGCGGGACTAAGGACCTGACTGAGCAGCGCCAGCGGCCTGCATCCCACGAACCAGCCTGACGAATCCCAGACAGGACATCATCATCCCTTGACAAACGCTCACCTGACTCCAGCTCAGTCGGCTCCGCCGGCAGCCAAAGAGGCAGCAAAAGAAATGGCAAGCCGCACGTTCGCAGCGCCGTTCTCTTTGCGTGGTGTTCTTGGCGACCGACGTACGCTACTGAGCCGAACGCCGCGCGGGATGAGACAGCAAACCCCAAGAGAGAGGCGAGATCACAACCTGCATTTTTAGAGATTAAAGAGCTCCACATCAGCCCCGTCCTGGCCCTCGAACTGCCGACCGTCACCCCTGACGCCCCGGACCCCAGCCGAGTCCGCCGGATCCCGGGCGCAAAGGATTCGGCACCACGCGGCGATCAGCCGTGCCCGTTGTCATATGGGCACGGACGGACAGTAATGAATCTCCGAAGCTGAATCTCTGTTGTCTGGCATCTCGCGACGACGGGGATTTTCTTTGCCCAAGCTACCTTTTCTATCTTGTCGTGACGTGTCAAAGTCTCGGACGGGTGCAGAAGGGTACATCTGTAGAGGAACCATCCCCGCACTGCTGTCCCAAATCAAGCTAACAGCGACCTCACCACAGAGGTTGTACGCTGGGAAAGGGTTTAATCTACGGAGTAGGGGACAGCACTCAGCGCAGCCTTTGATGTCGCAAATGTCTTCCAACCCTGCGCTGTTACCCTATCTCCTGCTGCCCCAAACCTGGTTTAGAACATAATATAGTACATACATGTATGTACTCCGTACACATCACGGCTGCAGTGCTGCATACTATAAACATCACCGAGGCCTGATCACTGTCACCTATCATTGGCAGACAATATCCTCGAACCATACATTATTCAAACGCTTCGCAGACCTGAACAGCCGCACTCAACTTTGCCACCTCCCCTGCGTCCATACCTTCTACACACTCGCCTCCAACTCGATCCCCATCCATTCATTGTTCGCGGCAGATAGTAAATAACGAATACTCGGAGATGCGGGAGCTGTGCAGGACGTGCTGCTCCCGCCATGTGCCCCAGGTAAGGTCCAGTTCCGTAAGCTTCCAGAATGAACGCCCCCCCCCCCCCACAACACACACAAGACCGTGTTTCTGCTGCCTCAGGTACCTACCTGACCTGACCTGCTTGCGTAACCTCCCACCATGTCTTACCTAAGTCGCACCTACATTATGTACATAGCATGCAGTGCGAGTCAGTCAGACGCCTGACCGGCGGCGCCTTTGGGTTTGGGGAGGTAGATACCTATCAACTCGGATCCAACAACACCTTTCGTCACCTACCTACGTTACCCAGCCGTTGACGGTTCGATGTCGAGCTGCACCTAATCACCACAAACTACTGCGTACTGCGGTAGACAGGTCTCCAATACGGCCGGCAGTATTAACCGAAAGCTGAGCCTCACGCCAACATCCGTCTCGCCTCATCTCGACCGTTGCAGCAGCGCTGTATTAGATATGCGTACTCAGCTCCAAAGTAGTCCCTTCCTGCTTCCCTTTTTACCGACTCTCCCGCCCGGCATCGACCCATCCATCTCAGCCCAAGAACCGTTTTATGTATTTATGTATGTATGCCAAGGGGGTGGTGTGGTGCGTTGTCGGTTGTGTCGATCGGCAGGGGAGGTCAAAGTAGGTAGGTAGTATCGAGGACGCGGTAGAGTTCAGCTCTACTTGTTGTGGAGGTATTTCGCGGCATTTACATACTTCGTAAGAGCTGCTTGTTTACAAATTCAAGTTGGCTGAAAGATGGGATAATTGCCAACACCACCAGGTGTCTCAGCCATGTCTCTGATACCTAGGTAGTCAGAGGCAAGCTCTCCTGAACTTGAAGCGCATAGTACACACATATATATACCAATTCATGGACGACGAACGGAGGAAGATATTATGTGTTCTTTGTCTAATAATAACAGAGCCCATGTCTACAATTGCTTGCATTCTGTCTACCAAAACCATGTGTAATACTACCATATGACGTGTATACAGTATAATAAACCAAGTCATAAAAATCCAGAAAAACACATCAAAAGGTTGCGCCAAAATAATTCCCCGCCATTCCCATGAATGATAGAGAACAACAAAAAAGTGAACCAAACCAACCCATGGTATGTGCGCCTTTGACAGCTCCTCCCAACCGACCCATGTCTAATAAACTCAGGTATGCGCCCGTATGCCGTGCCATGTTCACGCTGAGCAGGCGAGAGTGAGAGAGAGAGGTAGGTATCCAAGTCGAGAAGTGGCGTTTGTTCGATTGTATCGTTGGGTTCGTAGAATAGAAGACAGAAAAAAGGTGAAGCGGATAATCCGAGGGCATCGAGTGTGTATGTGTCATGTCGTGATGTGTCGTGAATATGTACAGCGGGATGTCGTCGTTGTTGACGTCTCATATGGCGAAAATGTGGCGAGTCCAGGCGGATGTCGCGAGTGTCGAATCTCCAGTCCATCAGGCGGTACTGTTTTCACCAGCGCCAAACCCCAAAGACCGAGCTTCCTACGCTTCCACCTTCCCCAAGCGCGGGTATTCCTTATTGCCCTCCACTAAGAACCTCTCCAGCGCCCTCGAGTCCACCACCTTGACCACACACCCGTTCCCCTCGCCGGTGCCGCGCCCGCGCAGCAGCGACAGCGTCTTCCCGTCCACGACGACATCGCCCCCATTCTCCGCCTTCTCCACCCACGCCTCGTCCCCTCCGACAGGCCTCCACTCATCATCCGTGACAGGGCGGAACATGTACACCTCACGGTGCGCCGCGGAGCCGGGGGCGCGGAAGTCGCCGGCCTCGGCGTCTCCTTCCATATGGAAGCGGCGCAGGCGGGGGAGACGGCCTTGCAGGGCCGAGAACAGACCGCGGAAGGAGCCCTCGTGTAGGTGGACGCCGCCGAGGGGCGCCTCGTGGGGCCGCGCGAGCCCGCGCCCGCCGAGACGCAGCCGCTCGAGCGTTGCCGCGTGCCGCAGCAGGAAGAAGCGCAGGTCCTTCTCGGCGAGGCTGACGCCCTCGAGGTGGAGGTCGGTCAGCCGCGGGAAGACGGGGTCGGCGACGGCGGCGGCCCGGGGAGAGGTGGTTGGGGTGACGGCCCGCGGGGAGTTGGCGCCACTGCCCCCGCCGCTGAACATGCCGTGCAGGGAAAGAGGGAACTTCTCAGCCGGGGCGTGGGAGGTGTGGAAGGCCAGGGAGAGGTGGGTGAGATTCGTGGCCTGCTGGAGGACGTGGCCGAGACCGTTGATGGTGCGGAAGCGAGCCTGAGGTCCCAGACTCCGCATGTCGGGGACGTCGAGGACCAGGCGTAGACGCGACAAGCTCGCAAAGGAGCGAGCACAGTCGAACCAGAGACGACGGGTCTCGGGGATGCGGAACAGGTCGAGGGGCAGCTGGTCGATGGAAAACGAATCGAGGTTGGCGTGGCGGACAGCCGAGACGATGGCGTTCAGGTTCTTGCAAGCCAGCTCACGATCGAACTTGCGGCAGATCCGGTCGGAAAACACATCGCGGAACACGCCGAGATCGTTGTGAGGGCACCGAGTAAAGGTGACTTCGACGTGGCGTAGGTTGGGCAGCCCCTGGAATGCTTGCTCGAGCTCGCTGGTGCGGGTATACGCAGGGGGTAGATGGCGAGCACGCTCCTCTCGCTCGTAGTAGCGGTTCCAGTCATGTCGGAGGAGCTCATCGCGCTCTTCGGGATCCTGAAGCCAGTGCTTGAAGAATGTCGCGTGGCGGGCGTTGTACTCGTGGACGCTGGCGAAGTTGAAGGTGACAGACCGGATCTTGTCTCGGAGACGGTCGTGGCCGGCGATGGAATATAACCTCCAGATGTCGTTCCGCCACTCGACGACGTCAAAGTGCGAACCTAAGAGAAACTCGTAGCCCAACTCGGCATACCGGCCGCCAGCCAGGCGGAGGGTCCTCACGGAGGGAGCATCGCAGTATTCGAAGATGAGCCGCACCAGCTCGACGGGGAGAGAGTCCATGCTGGGACGACAGAAACCACCGAAACCCAGAGCCGAGCACCAGCCGGGCTCATGGAAACCGATTCGGGTAGTTACGTTATGGTGACAGCGTGACAGCAACGGGTTGGATAGCAGAATCCGTAAAGGAGACGAGAATGTTGTGGGATGACGGGGTGAGTGGTTGACTTATACCGCCAGAATCTACACACCGCATGCTTCGCAGTAGCGTCTGACAAAGACCGGGGATCCAATCACCGCCTTGCAGTGAGGTGGCCACGGGCGAGGGACAAGCCAGGCGAACATGGTTTTCGAGAAACGCATGCCATGGCTTGGCCAACGCAAACATGCTGTTCCTTGCGCTAGTTCATTCGGCCCACTGGCGGCCAGGCTACGTTTTGGGCACATCGGAAAGCAAACAGGCGGGACAGCGTGAAAAGAAACTGCGACACCGAGAAAGAAAATCTCTGAGCAGCGAAGAAGTCGGTGAGCTTCGAGACAGGGCCGGGGGGGTTGGCGGTCCCGGCCACGGGCGACCACTGGGACGGGAGCGACAGGGGGGTGTTCATGGTGTGGCGGATCGGTAGCGGCCAGTTGCAGGGCGAGCCGCTCCAACACAACGTGAGCGAGCGAGTCCCGAGTGGGCGGACAGGCGGTGGGCGGTGAAGGTCCATGGATCCGCCAGAGTGTGATGGAAAGGAGGTGTGACGGAAGAAGCGGAGGATTGCTTCGCTGGTCGACCACCGTCAGTTTCCGGGTCGGGTTGTTCGCTCCGAGAAGTGAAGCTAGCTTTCTGTTCCTTGCAGCACGTGAGGCATTGCTGCTGTGGCCTGGCTGCCTGCGAAGTGGGTTCGAGAAGCTTTTTTGTTGTCGATGATGCAATGTGCATTCGTGGATGAGGGTCCTCTAGCAAGAACGGAGCCTTGGGATCCAATGCTGCAGTCATGTCCATGACGAGGGCCGGCCGGGTGTCAGTTGGGTGGGCAATCTACGCCTGCCCGGAGCTCCATAGCGTAGGAACCGTGTACTTTGTACATACACAGGGACGCTGAGACAGATAGGTATGTACTGTACGTAGTCCTCTTTCGTCCGGATTCTTGCTCGGAGCGCACAACGTAAGTACGCATGTGTGTGTGGGGTGTTGTGCTGGTCTTCCAGGTTGTTGGCTTGGACAGGCCATGCAAATGGCGGAAATGAGAGAAAAACGTCCGAAATGGCGGGCGTTGCACCAGGCCACCCAACAACGGCGACAGGCGACAGAAGGGCCCCGCATCTCGGAGCAGACAAAGCCTGGGCCGCCCGGGTGTTGGGTCGGGTGGACATGTCTCAACTCAGGTCGACCACTCAGCCGGCTACCGTGTCCGATCCGACCTGTCTGAACTCTGTGGTGGTCATTTTTGAGGATGCAGCCCGCACTCTCCAGGCCGTGCTTCTCTCAAGCTTCTCTCGTGATGGGCCATGTTGGATTGAATTGAGTCAAGAAACCTGTCGTTCTTGAATGGAAGTCGATGAATTAGCACCACATGATGACGGATCCATCTTGACCCATTTTCCTCATTTGCATCAGGCTGCAATGGAAATGAGACATGACGGCCTGACCTGAGTCTACGAGTAAAAGTCCTTGCTCGTACCTTCTCCTAAGGAGAAAATGAGTTGATAAGCCTTGATTGTCGGGTGGTGTTGCCTGAAGTGAGGTGATGTCCTTCCGTCCTTCACTGGATTTTTTGGAATCTGGAGGAAAGTGGGCCACCCCGCTTATTGCCTGAGTGCACGTGCCATCTTTCCCCGAGCCAGCCAACCGCAGCTCGGATCCGAATGGATGGAAACAGTGGAAGCCGCGGAGTCCGGGCACCGTTGCCAAAAAGTGAATGACTTGCTGCCGGCATCCACTGAACGGCCCCCAAACAGCGTCTCCATCCACTACACCACCACTATCCGTACCTCCCATCACCACCCAGACGTAGCTCCAACATCCGTACCTACTCTTCGCTCCTCTGCTGTCGTGGCACGCCCGCCTTCGCTTCACACACATTGCAGCTGTCTGTGGACAACCACCACAATGCACACAGACGTCCACGCGACCCAGACCTAGTCCGGCTGCACCACGGCCTTCGGCATGGTAGCATCCCAACAGCAGAACCACCAGAGAGGTAACGCAGCAGCACGCCAACGAACACACCATGGTTTTCTCGAGCTTGCTCGGTGTCGCCTCGGGCGACCGCGCCGCAAAGCATTCTAGAAACACGACAGCCGCCTCCAACACCCGCATCGATCCGCAGTCCTCGAAGACCTCCCGGATAGCCACGTCCACTCCACCATCCACAACGCGGGGGTGGGCCCGCCCCGCGCTGGCCCCAGCATCTCCGGCACAGGCACACCCCCGGGCACCATCCCCGACCTCCGATCCCCCCGAATACATCTCGGACGAGGCCCACCTGCCGCCCCTCGGCCCGGAGCCACCGGACCTTCGTGAGCTCAACGCCTGCCTCGATGCCCTTGCCGCCGTCTTTCCCGATGTGCAAGTCGAAGTGTTCCGCGACATGTTCGCCAGCTTCGATGGCGAGTCGCGCCTCGCCCTCGTTGCCGATGCTCTGCTCAAGAACCGCGTGGCTTGGGTAAAGGGCCGGTGGCGCGTCGCCCCGAAGGATGGTCCCGCGCCGGCGGCCTCGACTCTCGTGCCCAAGAAGGAGACCTTCCGCAGCCCCGAGTATAAGCAGGCAGTCCGCTCCCTGGCCTACCACGAGTTCAAGGGCCTCTCTCGCTCTGCCATCAATGCCGTGCTCGCCGAGTCCAACTATTCCTACCTCGACGCCCGCCAGACCCTGGTCGACCTGTCGTCCAAGTCGTGGCGTTTTACGCTCTCGTCACTACTGTTCCGCCGCAAGCCGCCCGTGTCGGCTACCGAGGCGGAGAAGCACCCGCTCGTGGTCTGGAGGACGCCGTCTTCCGGGACGGCAGCACCCCTAATACCAGCCTTAAAGTCGACGGGTAACGCCGAGCTCGACCGCGAGCTCTTTACGGCGCTGATTGTGCCGCTCAGGGAGCGGGCCCGGGCCGAACGCGACGCTGCCGATCGCCGGTTGGCCGAGGAACTGAACCGCGCCGAGGCAGAGAGCGCCGGTGTCCTGCTCGAATGCGCCTGCTGCTTCAGCGACGCCCCTGCAGAGGAGTTTTCGTCATGCTCTGCCGACGGCCACACGGTGTGCCATCGCTGCGTGCGCCACTGCCTGTCAGAAGCGCTCTTCGGGCAGGCCTGGCTGCGCACCATCGACCGCGAGACGGGCACTCTGAAGTGTCCCGCCGTGGTGACGGGGAATTCCGACGAGTGCCCTGGGCGAATCTCCCAGGACCATCTGCACCGCGCCTTGGTGGGTGAGAAGGGCGGTGCCGAGATGCTGCACCAGCTCGAGCAGCGCCTCGCCGATCACAACCTTACTGCCAGCGGGTTACCGCTGGTTCGCTGTCCGTTCTGCTCCTACGCCGAGGTCGACGACATTTATTTGCCGCGCGGCATCGTTGACATGCGGCTGCGTCCAGAAGTTGTCAATGTCACGATTTTCTTGATCGTTGTCCTATGTGTTATGCCGCTGCTGGTCGTGCCTCTTGTGTTCACCCTGGGATTCGTCCTTTTCATGCTCCTGGCTGCCGCTGCCGGTGCGGGAACCGGGTTGTACGACTACGTGGCGGCCGAGGTCCGGGCGGCCATCGGTCGTCGTCGGCGGCGGCGGCGCGGGTTGCGGTTCGACTGCCGGGGGCCGGGGTGCGGGCGGTCGTCGTGTTTGTCGTGCGGCAAGGCCTGGGCCGATGTGCACGTGTGCCATGAGTCGGCGCTGGTGGCGTTGCGCACGCAGGTCGAACAGGCCATGAGCATGGCGGTCAAGCGCGTCTGCCCGCGCTGCAACACGTCGTTTGTGAAAAACTCGGGCTGCAACAAGCTCACCTGCCCCTGCGGCTACAAGATGTGCTACGTCTGCCGCAAGGACATTGGCGGAACCGGGGACGGGCCGGACGTCGGGTACCGCCATTTCTGCCAGCACTTTAGGCCGCATGGCGACGGTCGCAAGTGCGATCAGTGCAACCTGTGCAATCTGTGGGAGACGGAGGACACGGATGAGGTGTTGCGCCGTGCTAAGGAGGAGGCGGAACGGAAGTGGCGCGAGGCGGAGGGCCGGGAGTTGGCGGGGTCGGACGTTGATATGACTTATCTCGAGACTGGGCTGCCGGCGCGGAGGGCGACGGGGGGATTGAAGAATCTGGTGGATGATTTGCTGCGGAGGGGAAGGGTACCGGCGTTGGGGGAAGTCTGCGACGTGGTTCTTGACTTGGCTTTTGTCTGAATTCTTTTTGTCTTGATTGCTTTGGGATGGGACCTGAGAGCACTATAAGGATTTGGGAGGTTGGCTGGTTGGTATGGGTTGCGTTTGGTTTGCATTTGCGGAGTACCGTGGGCGTGTAGATGGGATACCCGAGACATTAATACTAGGATCGCATGAATCACAGACAGAACTGATTATGAAGTACAGACTTTGGCCAGCTTGATTTCACTCAGGTGGTTGATGGATGGATGTTCGTCAGTCTGAATATTACCTGATATTACACCCGTTACCGTATGTTACATAGAGTGAGTTGGATTAGGTAAGCCTACCAATTGCTCTCCTCCCCTCCAACGCGGTCGGCGCGTTGCACTGACAACCGCGGAAACCTCCATTTGCATCCTGAATTGATTTCTGACGTCGCTAACCTCCAAACCGCCCAACCCCTTATTTCTCTAACCACCGCACCATCTCATCCCTATTGTCGCCAATTCTACCAGATCTCCCGTCGGCCCGCTCCGTTCGGCACTTGCTTACCTTGTTTCCGCCCAAGAACCATTGCAGCCTCCTCCATCGCCATCGCCATCGGCCGGCGCCCGCGCAATGTCGAGCCAGACGGGCAAGTGGCGCGAGGAGCAGGTGCTCGTCATCTGCCCTGGCAGCCAAACCACTCTCGCGCAGCTCGGTTGCAACGAACTGACGCCGCCCGCCCACCGGTTTCCCACGCGCATGTTCCGCGCTCCCGATTCCGACGGCTGGCGGCCTTACCATACCTACAAGCGCCGCAAGGAGGGCGGCGCCGAGGATGAGTGGGAATATGTCGAGGATGTTGACTCGGTCGAGGGCGCCGTGTATCCGATTCAGGGTGTGTTTTCTTATTATTATGCCTTTCTTGGTCTTCGCGAAACACAACCAATGCTGACAAGGTAACCCGCAGCCGGCCGCATCGTCTACATGGATGCTTTTCTTGCCTTCCTCGAGCACGTTCATTCGCAGCTCACCACGACCTACCACAACACCCCCATTATGCTCATGGCATCGCCTCAATGGACCCGTCCAGACTGCGAAGCCATTGCCCGCTACATTTTCGAAAAGACAAAGACCCCGGCCCTGTGCCTCATCCACAGCGGCATCGCGACTCAGTACGGCCTCAAGTGGCCCAACATGACTGTTGTTGATGTCGGGTTCGAGAAGGTGGACGTGACTTGCATCTACGACGGCCGTGTCGTCTCCCATAAGGATGTGGGCGGGCCGGACAGTCCAGATGATATCAGCGGAGGGGAAGTCTTTACGCGCCGTCTTCTCGCCCTGTTGAAGGATCAAGGTTTCGACTACGACATGGCTGAGCAGTTGAAGAAGAGCCCCATCTGCGAAGTGCTTCCCTACGCCCCCGACAAGCCCGAGTTAATGGAATTGCCCGTCGAGTCGGCGCAGGGCGCGTCGGCCTCGGGAACGGGCGAGCCTCCCAAGATCATCGAGCCAACCGATGATTACGGCGTGAACGGGGACGTCAACAAGGAAATCGAAGAGGACGGCGTGCTGGACGTGGCCAACATCGTCGCGAGCGGTCAGACCCGCGAGTTTTTGGCAAAGAAGGAACGGGAAAAGGCAGAGAAGGCCAAGGCCGGGCGCAAGGGCAAGGACAAGGAGGGAGGCGCTGCTGCGGGCGACGCGGCGAAACCCCTCCGCTTGCCCAACTCCAAGCGCGTGCGCAACGTGTTCCACTACGAGGAGTTGGTCACCGAGGATGTGCCCGTTGAGCCGCCGGCCCCTGCTGAGCAGCCCATGACGGATGCACCGGCCCCGACGGCTGAGGGCGAGGCGGCAGCAGCGGCGGCGCCGGAGGAAGGTTCTGGAGATGCGCCCAAGCCAGAGGCAACGGAGGAGACAGCTAAGGCTGAAAATGGTGATGCGCCCAAACCGGCTGAAGAGTCGCAATCGCAACCGCAGCCGGCGGACGCTGCCCAGCAGCAGGAGCAGCAACCGCAACAGCAGCAGCAGCCGACGGATGCTGCGCAGACCACCACTCCCCGGACGGAGCGTGTAACACGCCGCGTGCGCCGCGACATCGAGGTCGGGCTCGAGCGGTTCCAGTTCGCCGACCGGCGCGAGATCGACCGCATCGCGACGGCCATCTACCGCGCCGTGCAGGGGATCGAAGACATGTACATGCGCCCGCCGTGCTGGGAGAACCTCGTGTTTGTCGGCAATGGCGCGCGCATCCGCGGCCTCCGCGACAACATCATCCAGACCCTGCAGGCGCGCCACATCATCTCGCCCAGCACCGCCACCATCTTCAGCTCCGAGCTGCCCTCCAACATCGGCACCCCCTCGGGCACCGGCTCGCAGACCCCGACCTCCTCCTTCGCCGGCGGGCCGCCGCACCAGCTGCCCACCTCGAGCAACGTGAACCCGCTGCTGCAGGCGGCCACGACGGCGAGCCTGAACGTTCCGGGCGCGGCGTCGAGCGGGGGTCCCGGGTCCACGGCGGGAGATGCGGCCGCCGCGGCCGCCGCGTCGGGCGGGACGAGTCACCACTTCCACAGCCAGACGCCGACTACCATCAAGCTCGCGCCGCTGCCGACATATCTGTCGGAGTGGACTAAGCACGGGTTTGAGGAGGCTATGTTTTTGGGCGCGCAGGTCGCTGCGCGCTTGGCGTTTTGCATTCATAATCTGGACGCGCAGGGGCAGGAAGCGCAGAGGATGATGAGCTTGAGTCGGGTTGATTATAAGTGAGTTGCTTCCTTCCCAATTCTGTCCTGGTCCCATTCATTCCCCCTCCCCTCCCCCGTCATCGTGTTGTTTGGTTCATGGGTTGAGTCTGTGTGTGTGTATGTGATGACTAACTGGGTCTTTTTTTGGCAGCGAACTTGGGCCAAAGGCTATCCGGACTCATTCCATGCTGGGGTGATGATGATGGATGATGTTGGAGCGTGGGTGAGGTGATGGGTCCATGTGCAACATAATGAGCAAGTGATATACCGTACGGTACGGTACCGGTGGTCATTTGAGTTTGGGAGTTAATGAGCTTGGTCAACAGATAGGTGCTGAGGTGCTGCTGAGGAGGTGGTTGTTGTTGTCATATATTGCACTGTTGGTTATGGTTGGGTTCCCCCTACCCCGTCAACGATGCGATCCCTGCCTACCTGTCAGCTCACTACCTAGTACTGGAGTTTTGGGCCAAAAAGGATGGATGCTTGTTTGCTGGCGCTTGATAGTTGGTTGTCGCTGTTGCTGCTGTTGTTTTTGGCTGGGTTCGGGATGGTGAGATGTCCGTTGTGCTGCGTACTTAAGTACACACCGAGGGAGCTAGACCTAGGCGCCTCGTGGCAATCTATCTGTCTGCCAGATGCCGGTGGGTTGGTAAGAAGTTCAAAGGTAACCAACCCCAGATGGTTACGGACGATGAGTACTTGGCCTGACAGATTTTGGCGTTGTCCTACTAGGTTGACTGTGGCGTCTGGTGGGTGTTTTGATGTTCACCTGGGGTGGAATGGAGGATAGGTGGATACAGTCAAGTAGTGTTGTGATGATGCCGACCCAAGCGGTGCGTAAATGCTTGCCACACTGCAAAACACGGCGGAGGATTGTCTCTGGATATTGACATGTCGAGTTGGTTGGTAAGATTCCTCCGTTTGTTTCCTCCTGAACGATGACATGGTGCTTCATGGACGTAGTAGTGTGTCTATTGTTCCTCGTCTTCATCCGATGTTGGTGGAAGCGGAGGGTTAGGGTCGTCAACCGCGCCCTTCCATGAACAACCTCCTCATCCTCTTTGATGGACCTAAGTAGAATGGAACATCGTGACTCACATATCCAGCGGAGTCTGAGGTTCCTCCGAATTGCTTACCATTCTCCGATTGCCAGTCGTAACCCCCTTATTGGTGTCGAGCCTCGGTCCAACGTCTCTCCGCAGACCTTGTACTCGGATTAAAGGCTACAACACCATACTAATCACCTAGCGTCTTGAACGGATACGATACCTCATCAACCTGCTTCTTGTCTCATACAGCAAAACAACGGACAACGAAAACACACCATGGCCGAAGGAACCCAACAGCAGCCGCAAGAACCACGCAGACTCGTCTCGTCCGGCTCCGCCTGGGAGCCCCAGATCGGGTACTCGCGCGCGATGGTTGTTGGGGACTGGGTGTTTGTGTCGGGGTGTACGGGGTGAGTATGACTCCTCTACCTACCTACCTACCTAGAGAGATAGAATGGCCGGTATATCTATTTTGGAACAACCAAGCCTTCGGCATTTACTAGTATCATCATATAGGCCATGTCATCTTGGGTGAGCATGGTGCTGACGTACAACCGCTGTTTTTGTTTTGCGTTGACTTAGATATGACTACAAAACCGGCGCTGTCATCTCGGACGACGTGGTCGAGCAGGCCGAGCAGACCATGCGCAACGTCTCTGCCGCGCTGGCCGCCGCGGGCGCGAGCATGGCAGACGTGGTGAGGGTGAGATATATATTGCCGGATCGGCGGGACTTTCCCAAGGTTTGGTAAGTCTGTCTTTCCGCTCCTCTGGCCCTCTCAGATATTCTCCAGGTAATTAGTTTATGACTGCACGGGAGACGGGCACTCACGCTCGCACTTAATACAGGCCCGTTCTCCAGAAATATCTCGGCGATGTCCGCCCCGCGGCGACCATGATCCAGGCCGGGCTGATGGAGGAGGCGATGAAGGTCGAAGTGGAGGTGACGGCGAAGAAAGGGGGCCCGGCGGTGGGGGATCCGATCTTTTTATGAGTCTTGGTGAATTGGGGACAAGATCCCTCCCTACCCTGCCTAGGTAAGGCGAAAATAGATGTAGAATCATTTTACTCATTTACATACCCCGAAATCTTAGCCAAGGTCCCATGGTAGAGATAGTGTTTTGCTTCCTCACAACAAACTCTTCAATTCCCAAACTACCTAAATCACTTTAGGTTCCTATCACACCCAGCAATCTTCTCTCGCAGCATCCTCAGCAGGTAAGTAAGGACTGACTATATCCTCCGCCATCGTCCGGTATCCATCCCGCTCAGTCGTATAGATGCATACCTGACCTAACCCAAAAGGAGTGACATGTCCGTACTCGATCGACGTCGAGCAGGACGGGTATCAAAATGCAAAATGCAAATGCAATGCCCATAATATCCCAAGGAGCGTCGTGAAGCGTAAAAGGTCGTCAAGCCATGAGTCGTGGTCCCATCCATCCATCCATCCAATCCGTCCGTTATATCCATCCAAATTCTTCATGAAACCCATCCCTCTCCTTCCAGTCCAACTCTATCCCAAGAGATTAGCATTAAAATGCGAAACAAAGACGAAAAAAATGAAAATAAAAATCACAACGCTCTCTCTAACTAACCCCAGATCCAACAAGACCCGCAGTTAGTTTAGACAAACATCATGAAGAACGCGACCAACGCGCCCAAGATGCCAGACACCGCCGGCGCCGAGCCGAACCGGCTCGCACCAGCGGTAGCCACCGGTGACGAGGTCGTCGCCGTCGTGGTCGTCGCGCGTGTGGTCGACGAGCTCAGCGTGGGAATGATGGGTGGCTCGGTCGAAGTCTCGGGCTCGGGCTCGGTTGAAGGTTCGGGCTCCTCTGACAAAGTCGGCGTCGGCTCTTCCTCCTCCTCGGTCGAAGTCGAGGTCGTAGAGGTTGTTGTCGTCGTCGGTGTGATCGGCACGGCCGAGGTGCTCGTGTTGGGCGGCTCCTGGGTGCTGGTCGTCTCGGGCGGCTCCTCGGTAGTCGTCGGCGTCTGGCTGGTGGTGGTCACCTGCGACTGCACCGGCGGCAGGCTGGTCGTGGACGACGGCTCGGTAATGGGCACGCCGGGTTGGTAGTTGCAGTAGCCCCAGAACTGCTGGAACTCGGGCTCGAGGTAGGAGCGCAGGGTGAGCTTGAGGTCGGCGACGTTGGCCTCGATGCAGACCTCGCAATTCTTGGTGTAGGTGAGGAAGGGAGCGCCGGCATCGCAGAGCTCCGGACGCTTGCCGACGCGCTGGGCTTCGAGGAAGGCTTCCTGGCAGACGTCGTAGCAGATGGCGGGCGTGATGGTCTGGTCGCGCTTCACGAGATCGCGGGGCTTGACGCCGCCGGTGGGCTCCGGAGGCCAATGCGTGAGGTGGGTTTGCGAGACCCAGTTGCCCGTCGTGATGGTGGTCTTCTTGCCGTGGATCTTGGTGACCACCTCCTCGAGGGCGAAGATGTCGTGACTGAGACCGAAGGCGTTCGGGTTGAGGTAGAAGTAGCCTTCGACCTGCGGGTAGTAACCGGTCTCGCCCTCGGGCCACCTCACGCTCGGGTACCACGGCGCCGGCTCACAGAAGCGAGGTTCGCAGACGAAATCCTCATCCGGAGGCTCGGCCCAGACATTGCACCCGGCCGGCTTGGGCTGGTTGCACACGAAGCCCGGGTCGCAGCCCCATGTCTTCTTGGTGTGCTTGGTGGTTCTCGGGACAAGAGCCCGCGGAACGACCGGGGCCGTGTTGCTCGGTGGTGGGCAGACCGAGACCTTGGTGACAGTCACGGGCGGCTTGGTGACGGTTACCGGTGGCTCCGTGAGCGTCTCGGTGTAGGTGATGGTGGGACCAGGAATGACGGACGTGATGGTGGTGCCGTCCTCGGTGGTCGTGACGGTGAAGGGCGGCAGCGTCGTGACCACGACGGTCGTGACAGTCTCAGGCGGTTGGGTGACCGTCTCCGTCTCAGTCTCAGGCGGTTGGGTGACTGTCTCCGTCTCCGTTTCGGTCTCGGTCCACACCTTCTTCTTGGTCGTTGTGCTCAGGGAAGTGTAAGTCGACACGGTAGTGTAGGTGAGGGTCGATGTTTCGGTGCGCCAAACGGTCTCGGTCTCCTTGTAGCTCACGACGAACGCCGTAGTGAAGGTGGTTGTCGCTGTCAAGGTCTTCTTCTTGGTGAAGGTGACTGGCAGCGTCTCAGTGGTAGTGTGGACCAGAGTTGTCGGCACCACCTCAGTCTCGCGAATGGTAGTGGGGACAACCTCCGTCTCCCGGATCGTCGTCGGAAGCACCTCTGTCTGAACGACCGTGAGTGGCTCCGTCAACGTCGTGGTGAGGGTCTCGGTCTTGGTCTTCTTCTTCCACTGGGTTTTAGTGACGGCCTCACAAGTCTCAGGCCAGCCCTTGCAAACCGTGGTCGTTTCGATCACAGGGTATGACTGTTGAATAGTTAGTTGGAGTCCACGGACGAGAATGACACATCACACGTACCGTCGTGTAGGTGGAGACGTGCGTCTCGGTGACATAGGCCGTGGTCCTGCGAGGTGGTTAGCAGCGGCGAGAGAAATCGAGGAGAGATGGAGCAAGAGAAAACAAGACAAGGTAAGGGACTTACTCAGTAAAGTAGGTGGCCGTGACCTCGGTCGTGTGCTTCTCCGTTGTGGTCTCGGTGGTGGTGACGTTCTCGCCAGGGACCGTCACGTATGCCGTCTCAATGAGGGTCTCTGCCGGAGGAGTTACGGTGACTGTCTCAACTGGAAGGGTCACAGTGACCGTCTCAGCTGAAGGAGTTACGGTGACTGTCTCAACAGAGGGGCTCAGGCTAGGTCCATGTTAGCAAAACATTGTCATCGATGAACATAGGTATAGGTTTTCATACGTGACCCTGGGCTCAGTTAGCATCAATCATGCACATCCAAGACTCAAGATAGGTTCACACTCACGTCTCAGTCTTCCACTTGGTTGTTGTTTTAGTTGTCGTCTTCCATTTGATATCCGTGTGCGTCTTCCATTTGGTTTCAGTCGTCGTCTTCCACTTGGTTGTGGTCTCGGTGGTGGGATAGCAATCTGGGAAGATTGTTTCAGTCTGAGTGACGGTCGACACCGAGCACGAGGGGTGATGCTCGTGCTCTTCGGTTCTCTTCCACAGTGGCTGGGCGGCGAGGGCGCCGGGAACGAAGGACAGGGCGGCAAGGCCCCGAACTAGCTTCGTGAGAAGCATGGCGGCAACTCGAGCCAGAGGCGGATTCGCACTGGCAAACGAAGGAGAGCCGTCGTCGTCGCTGGAGCTAGGTATCTAGCGAGTGTGGGAGCGGCGAGCTACCTAGGGAAGAGAGAGAGGTAAGGCGGAGCAACAAGGTTTGCGGCGGCCGCCTTGCATATAAGACTACCATGGTAGGGCTGGATAGGTGTGGGTGGGTGGGTATGCAGAACACCTCCCCCGGCCAGCAGCCCGGTGGCTTGGCACCCAGCAGACCCAGCAGCGGTCATTGTCACAGCCCGGCAAGGCGGACGCCACCTACGACTTGTTACCCAACTTCCAGGCAGGGCGGAGAGCTTGATCTGACTCAGTCGTGGTATACCTGCCGGCTCTCCTCCTCTTCCCTCTTCCTCTGACTCTCCTTCAACATCTTTGAACACCAACTTCATCTGCTCCTTGAGCTTCCTTGTCCTCGAGACCCAAGGTAGTAATTCCTCTGTCAGCTTGAGACAGGCTCACAGCTTGCAAATTCCCCTCCCCCGGGTGTGTTCTGGCGCATGGATTGCGCGTTGTCATGGCATCCCGCCCTGCCGGCTGTCCTATCACATCACCGAACCATTCCGCAGCGCGCAAAGCTACCCCTGCCCCAGGTCGCGTTCTGGGCGACATCACACAAGCAACACGCACATCCGCACATCAGGCACACGGCTCCGGGCTTCTTCCATCTCAGTTTGAGCCGAAAACGTGGGGATTGGAGCTGTAGAACATATGAGGACTCATACGTGCTTTGTTCAATACCCAGCCTGGTCGTCTGTGTATATGTATGTGTTCCTGTTTCCATGATTCCATGACGAGATGTCACCATCGGAGGTGCCATTCCCTCGAAAGATTTGTCCCTTTGTCTGGCACGATGAGCGAGCGCCCGATGCGGGTCAGCACCAGAGAGCAGAGTTTGCTCTCGCGAATGCTCCAACCCGGAAGCCCGCCAGCGGAGAAAACACACGTTGCATTGGTTGATGACAAAGACCAGGCTGGATCTTCGCTGACTGGACTGGACAAAGGCCGGAAGGCTGGGTGGCCATCGAGGCGACCCAAGCCTTCCCCTCCAAGTCAGAATGGCCCGAGCAAGACGTCAGTGAGTTGCAGGAAATGTGCTATATTATGAGAGCCTGGTTTTGCGCGGTTTCCCCGCACTCGAACGACATAATAATACATACTACCAACAGATGGAGAGGGCGGCACGGTAAAGCGCCGGAATTCATATGTCCTTATATGTCCATACTTTGTACTTATTCCGTAGATGCTGCTGGAAGATCAATGATGGCCGGTCTGGAAATGTGAGTTCAACTCTCGAGAAAGCCGTTACCGATGACAAAGGATGACAGATGCCCAACACCCCTCCCTCGTAAAGAGAGCAAACAGCAACCAAAGACAACCAGAGACGTGGCTGGACTCCCGACGGAGAGTTGGACGGTGGGGGCGTGGACTGGTCGATGTTTTCTCGAGTCTGCCCTGTGGCGCATCGGTGACTGCATCTCATCGGCCCTGAGTCCCGGGTCGCTCACTTTTGGGTTGGTTGGGGCCGGTTGCTCGGGGATGTGGAGCAAGCAGAGCAAAGAGGAACAGAGCAGCGGGGAACCAAAGATCAGCAAACACAAGGTGGGCAGCGGGGGATCCACAAGAACGGGAACCCCCGTCGACCGGGTGCTTGGCCCGTGGAGAACTCACCCAGTTGGGAAGGAGTGAGGGTGTTGGCGGCCAATGATTGGTGCGTCAGATCGATACTTTCCCAGCCTGGCAGAGGGAGGCAGGGGTGGCGCAAGCGGGGGACGGGGACGCTGCCTAACCCGACCAGCCTGGTAACCCTGGCCAAGCAACCCTGGCCTTCGACTTCCCCGCTCTTTCAACAGCAAAAGCGAACAGCCAAAATCCGGATGTCAAGTCAACAAACAATTCTCGGCTTGTTGGCGAGGTCAGCAATATTGAACTCGACGTTCCTGCAGACAAACGACAAAGAGTTTGCTCGAAGGACTTCTGTAAGCGCGATGTACCCCTCACAAGCGATCTCACGTAATTACACCGTACACCTCTCTCGCTACAACCTCTTTTCCCTATGGTCTGACCGAGACCACCACTGGCATGAAGAACAGACAAGTTGCAGATGATGCGAGGACAAAATGCGAAAGGCTGGCGAGCTGCGAAGGCTCGGGATTTTGCCACCTCCACTGTCTGTCAAAGCAAAGGGAGCATGATGACAGCAGCCCAGGTGCGGTGATTTCGGCGAACACGTCCGTCATGCAACCCGCCAGCACCCAACAAGCCGCTCGAATACGACTCTTCGTGTCACCCACCTCATCTTGCACGTGTTGGGCCCTCCCGTCCAGTTGCGCGAGTTTGATTGGGTGCGCAAGAGGCTGGCATTGACTTTGTGTTCTCAACAGCAATTGCCTCTCCGAATCAGCCGCACTTGGTCTCTCTGCGATCGCTGGGGGGCTCCACCAGACTTTGCTCTGCTCCGTATGGCCCCGTAAGGCTGAGCTGGTGGCATGTCATCCAATGGGCTGGGAACCACCATCCCACTTGATTGCTCTTGGTCCACGACGCAATGCTGAGCAGACGGAGCAACACGGCCACACCACAAGATCGAGTCCGGCCAAGTTACGGAGTGTGCTCCGTACTCCGTCGCCTTTGATTTTACCGTTCACGTGTTCCCGAGGACGGACAGGTCCCGTTCTCCAACGGCTATGCACAGGTTTGATGTTGGCAGCGGGCCATCGGTCTGGCCCCGCTGCCTTGTGTAACTCGGCCCAACCTGTCACTCGAGGTGCCAGGGGACCGAGGAATCAATACGATCGGTTTCTGTTTTTGGTGCGTCTTGTTTGCTGGATATTCTCACCGGAACTTGCACTCGGCCGCGCAGCAAATGGGCCCCAACGAGGACACCAATGCGCAACTGTCTGGTCTGGCTTGAACCTAGAAGGGTTGTGTAAATTTTGATGGACAAGCCAAGCATGACAACATTTCGAGAGCCCCAGCACCTTTTGCGGCCATCAATGCGGCGGTGCTCTTCGTAGAGGCCATCTTTCTCCGAACCCAGCCCAGGTCCGCTGTCCGGAGCTGGGCGACTAACCACCTACCGAGTACTGTGTTGGCTGCGCGCTATCCGCTGGCCAAGCCCGCCTCGTGTTGTGGCGGTGATCAGGGTTCCATTCGCATCTCCCCCCTTCAGCCTGCCCGCCCGCCAATGACACCACCAACACGCCCAAGACCCGGCTGACAAGAGTGGGCGCTCACCATTGGCCTCGTGCCCTGCGGGGTCTTTCAAAGAGAGCTGGGTGCCTGCCTTCTTGTCTTTGGTGAACGCAAGGCGGTTGAGACGGTGATCGATCCATTCGCGTGGCCTCTCGCCGATCAGGGCCTGGAACGTGCCAACTTGACGTCTGAGCTTCAGAACGACATGTGCTGCTTTTCTCAAGCAGCTTGACATGTTGTAAACGTCGCGGCCCAGAAGATTCTGTTGTGAAGGCGAGGGGGCCGGAGTGCCTGAGCTGAGCTCTTTGGAACCGTTCCATCCTCGGCAGCGTCTCTTCCTCAACGTCCCCCCAGCATGCTTGGCCGGTTCCTCTCAGTGATCACGACCTCGGCCGTGCTGGTCGCCGGCGAGACGGACTGGCTTCCCGGCCAGGTCAGTACCAGAATATGCCAATGGCAACAGCTCCGAGGTAAGGCTCCCGCCCGAGCGCGTCGTTATGGAATCCATCTAACAAAGTGATAGCTGCCGTACTTCGAGATACCGTCTACCTCGACGGCGGCAACCTCTGGTGGCAGCCGGGCTTTGCCGACGGCTCTGTACGGGAGCCTCGCAACGACAGTGAGTCTCCCTACCATCCCCGACAGCTCTCTGGCGCAGACTGACACTATCACAGACAATCGTCTGGGGATCATCTACACGCTCAACTTCACCACCCCGTTTAGCACTACCCAAAACATCTCGGCTATCCTGGGCACCCTGTATACTGGTGGCGGAGACACCAACAACCGCGCTCCCAACTACGAGGATGGCGCCCTGCTGTACAACGATCACCAGTTCTTTCTCTACGGCGGCCTGATCCAGCGTTCGGCAGCATCAGCCAAGGAACCACCAGGCGACGAGGTGCTCTGCTACGAGAAGTACCAGTACGGCCCGGAGAGGAGCTTCGTCGAAAGCTTCATCGACAAACCGCTCGGCGAGAATGTGACCCGCTATGTGGCCTACGGCGGCGCCGCGAGCGCCCCGTCCGAGAACCTGGCTTGGTACTTTGCCGGCCTCCGTTCGGCCACCGCCGGCCCCATCTACACCCGCGGTGGCGCTACCAACGAGACCGCGGCGGTCCACGTCTCCAACTACCTCATTGAGCTCGACATGGCCGAGCAGCGGCACGAGACTTTCAGCAATTATTCACTGCCGTCGCATATCCAGGGGAGGGCGAATCCGGAACTCGTCTGGGTGCCCGTCGGCCGCCGCGGCATCCTCGTTGCTCTCGGTGGCGTCGTCTACCCGGACTTTGTCACCATCACCGGGAACTCGTCGGACCCGGAAGCCAACGTACGTTTGTTTTTTAGAGGTCCCTAGTTCCGGACTGCGCTAACCAGAACATAGAAAGCCGAGAGCCCTGGGTTCATCCAGACCATCGACATCTACGACGTGGATTCCCGCAAGTGGTACCAACAAAAGACCACGGGCGGTCCGGGACAGCTGACCCGCGGATGCGCCGTCCTTGCTCGCGCCCAGGACTCGTCGAGCTACAACATCTATTACTACGGCGGCTACGACGGGTTGAGCCAGAAGACGCAGCCCTTCAGCGACGACGTTTGGGTTCTTTCGCTGCCATCCTTCACCTGGGTCAAGCTGACGTCGGGCAACGCTGAGGCGGAGGGTCGCGCCGGGCACAAGTGCGTCACGCCGTATCCCGACCAGATGTTCGTGATCGGAGGGTATCCGCAGCCCGCGGGCGTCGTGCCCTCATGCCTCCGCGAGACGATTCGCGTGTACAATCTGTCGACTGGCCAGTGGCTGGACCGCTACGATCCGTCCGTCTGGTCGCCGTATGTGGTCCCTAGCGCCGTGGTCGATAAGATCGGCGGTTCTGGTACCGGCGGCGCCACGGCCACGTCGCCGAGTCCGTCCTGGGATTCGTCCGAAGTGGCCAGCATTTTCTCACAAGAGTACCCGACGAGCAAGATCACGACGTATTACCCGTATGCGTCGGCCTCGCCGACCAACAACACGAACCCTTCCCTTCCGACCGATGAATCCTCGGAGAACAGCGGCATCCCGGCCTATCTTCCGCCGGTCCTGGGCACCGTCCTCGGCCTGGTGTTTGTGACCATGGTGGCCGTGCTCATTATTCTGTATCGGCGCCGCAGGATCTTCAGCAGCGGCACCATCAGCGAGGCCGACACCGAGTACACGGCCGGCGGGCGCATCAAGGCGTGGCTGCGCGGCCAGCCCAGCGAGCCCAAAGCCCCGACCGTCACGACCTACGACTCGACCTATTCCCCGATTCCGCCGTCTCAGGATCCAGAGAGCCTCGTCAGCGATCCGACTCATCCTTCCATCCCCGAGATGATGAACACCGAGGTCCCGCGGCCCGTGAAGCCCGTGGAACCTGTCGAGCTGCCGGGTACACTTCCTTTCCATCTCTACAACCCGAGAAATCCCCCTAGCTAACCACCCACAGACACCTCCCTCCAACCGCGCGCCGAGCTGCACTCCGTCCCGGCCACCTCCCCCGCCATCTCCCATTCGACATCCGTCAGCAACGGCGGCTACTTCTACCCAACCGCTTACCACCAATACCAGCAGCATTCTCCCTCACCCAACAGCAACAACACCAACAACCTCCAACCCCCGCCCATTCCGCAAGACGAATCCCCAATCTACTACCGTCCCGACTCCGACGCCCTGCCCCGCGCGCCCCTCAGCGCCGCCGGCGCGAGCAGCATCGCCGCCACATCCCCCGTCACCCCCTCCTCCGCGGGCGGGGTGTCCCCTGGAGGAGCAGGTATCGTGCCTCATCCTACTACAACACCGACGCCACAGCAACAGCAGCGGGTGATCTCGGGGGTGTCCAACCTGTCCGAGCGGGATCGGGCGCATCTGAGGCAGATCAGCGACACGACCGTGTCGTCGGTGACGACGGGGTTGGGGACGCAGAGGGGGAGTTATCTCCCGGTTGGGGGAGGAGGGTTAGCAGGAGGAGGGGTTGGGGAGGAGATTGCCGAGGGTGGTCAGCAGCAGGGAGGAGGACATCTTGGGGTGAATAATCATAGGCCTGGGCAGGGATCGCCGGCGTTGACGACGCGGAGGAGCGTGTTTTCGGAGGATATTGATGGTGCGCATCACCATCAGCAGCAGCAGTAACAGCAGTAGCATGGTGGGAGTGAGGCTTGAGAAGGGGGAGGAAGGATGAGGGGAGAGTGAATGGGGTTTTGTTTTGTTTTGATTATTTGTTCTTTGATGATGACTCATGAGTGGAAACGATTTCTGACTGACGGCGTTGGTGGATGGCTTTGGGCTTGGATCGCTCCTTTGGGTTTTGTTTGGTTGATGATTGACCATGCCATTGGATAATTTATGGGGAATGGTTACGACTCACATAGGCTCTCATTATTTAATGTCTCGTGTTGTTCAAGATAGTGGATCTTGTAATAGGCATGGCGGTTTCTTTGCTTGGCTCCTGCTCCTGGTGTCATTCCAATAACAGACTGATTAATTAAGGTATCTGATATACATATGATCGAGGGACTTGTCAGTTGTAGAACATGATACCTTGGTTCCACATCTCCCCAACAAGAAAGTGTTGGAAGAGCGAGAGGGAGATAAAGAAACCAGCAAGTTAACATTGTGGTGACGGAAAAAAACAACCACTGGTAAAATGCCCAAGACCCATATAAATTCAGGATATAATGAAGAAGAGGTTGAAGCTCTCCGGGTGACAGTCATCAGGATTTCCACCAGACCTGGCGCTTGCTTGACACTGCTTGTTCCCGTTTTGTGCCAAACACATCTTCCTGTCCCAAACTTGTTGACCTCTGCTCTTGACGTAGACAGCCACTTGCAGGTCAACAAACACCGGGCGGGGCCAGGTGGATATATACTGCTGACCCGCTGCCCGGGGAGGATGTCATCCTCCTCTTCTAAGTTCCCTTCAGCATCCTGGATCGAACTGAAGACCTCTCTTTGGCAAGATATTCAAGGGAACTACATACCTAGGCCACAAACTATCCTGTCAGTTTCTCATCAAGCCCACAGTTGGCACCCCTCCTTCACCACAAACTTGGTTGTGTGCCTAATACCGACCACGAGAGGCCATGGAATGCTCCCTGGAGGTGGTCGGCATTTATATACCTCGTAGCTGCCAAGCCATCAAGCATTGTACTATATAAGCTGATCATACAAGAGAGGAATCTCAACACCGAGTCTCCAGCACCGTCCCTCACATCCATCTACCCCCATCACTAGCATTTCCACCTCAACACCGCCTTCTCCCCTATCTTCCACCGTTCAGCACAGTCAACACTGCACTGTACGTGCTTTGACCACCCCGACTGCAAGAAAGAAACCAAACTGAGGGAAGAATATAGAGCCGCCGACCGATCACTGTAGTCAACAACTCGAAAGTGGCCCAGTGGCTCAACCGTCTCGCGTTTCGCACTCCGAAACTCACACACAGAGACCGGAAACAGCTGCTGACACCATCTCACTCGGACAGGCTTCTCTCTCCTTGCATCGTCGCGGCAGATTGGCTTGCATCTTGGGTGCTGCTGTGGTGTCCTTGCCACGGACATTGCTCCCGCGGAACTTTGCGGGTGACTCGTCTTGCATAGGGACGGTTGCTCACTCACTAACCTTGCTCGACAGTTGGCTGGTGGTGCGTTGCTGGGGAGTTGTTGTGTAGGTTACGTCGGGTTGCTTCGCAGTTGTAAGTAAACACCCCCTCCTTTCCTGGAGACGCGAGTTCGAGTTGGGCACTGGGCACACGAGTTGGATTTTTTTTGTGAAATTGTTTTATCTGAGATGGCTGTTCGTGGCTGTTGTCGTCTTCATCTTAGCCTCATTGGGTCTTTGGTCTCTAACATGGCCGAGCTTCCATTAGGTTACCTACGGAATCGTGCTCCTTCCAACCAGTAACACTGGGCAAGGTAAATTCTCTTACTTTTCGTGAGAGGGGGAGGCAGGGCTTGACATCCACCTTGGAATGGCGATCCTAATCTCATCCTACACCGTCCTCTCTACAGAAGTCCAGCACATTTTGGCCTGCATATCTCATGTCACAACGTCAACTGTTTACATCTCCTTAAATGTTTATTTACATCTCCGTGGACATACCGACATTTGAGCATCCCTAAGAGAATTTCAACATCAAGTCCTGGTGTTTACATGTCCTCAAGTGTTAACATCTTGGTGGAACCATCAATTTCAGTGCGTCCCTAAGAGAACTCCAACAACAAGTCCTAGTACAAGTAAAAGAACATTGACATAAAACAGCTCTCAGAGTCCAACCCTCCTACCAACGCCAGACAAATAAAGACACAAAAGCCGCCCACCATTAAATCAACTATCAACCTAAAAATATCCCCCTCCGAACCTCTTCCTCATAATCACCACCCCAACAACCCCACCACCGCACCTGCCCCAAACACCGCCGCAACCGTCACCACGCTCGACACCGAAAGCAACGACAACCCACTGATCCCATGGCCCGAGGTACACCCACCCGACATCCTAGCACCCAAGACCATCAAAAACCCACCCAGCACCGACCGCGCCGGCGAGGCCGCGATTTCCACCGCGGGCCTTAGCGCAGGGAACGCCTGCGCCATCGCCCACGCGCCGCCGATCAACCCGACCGAGAACAAAATGTGCGCGTACTTGATCGCCGAGCCGGGGTAGAAATACCAACCCAGCTCTTCGAAGGCGGAGGACGCGCCGATGGGCGAGCGGCGGAGGAGGAGGGAAACGGCCTGCGCGCCGGCGATGGCGAGACCGGCGAGGTACGGGGGGATGCCGCGCACAGTGGCCGCGGGGGCAGGGGTGAGCTGGACGAGGGTGTAGATGGCGAGGAGGAAGGCGGATTCCATGGTGGCGATGATGGTGAGTTTGCTGAGGCCGAGGGTGGTGGGGAGGGAGGAGCCGCCGAGGAGGGAGGAGGAGGAGGAGGTGTTGAGGATGGTTGGGGTCGGGAGAGGGGTGGAAGTAGTGGTAGTGGTGGAGTCCACTTTTTCCGAGGCGGCGGCTTGTTGTTCTTGTTGCTTGGCTCTGGCCTGCTTCATCTCGCCCATCTTTCTCCGACGGATTCCCGCCCAGACGATGCCCGCCAGCACGGCGCCGGTGAAGGCGTGGCGGCCCGAGCGCACGCCGACGCCGAGCTGGGCCAGCGTGGTGCCCGGGCAGGCGCCCGCGAGGACCATGCCGGTGCCGAGCAGGGCGCCGCCGATGAGGTTGCCGTCGTAGCGGAAGGAGGGGAGGACGCCGAGCGGAGCGGCCGGGTGATGGGGGAGTTTGGTCAGACCTAGGGCTTGGGAGGCGGAGACGACGAGACTGATTGAGGGTCTTAGTTAGCATGACGCGGCAACTTTGGAGATGGATCACGAAAAGGAACGTACGTGCTGCCGGCTGCTGCGGTCAGGAAAGTTTGAAGCATGGTGAAATCGGTAAACTTGAACTGGCCCAGGATGATGTCTGGGCTGTAGACGCCGGCGGTTGTCAGGGCAGCGCCCATGGCGACACCCGAAAGAATCTGGTCCATGGCGTTTGTTGGTATTGTCGATTTGATGTTGGTCGATAGCTACTGGGTTGCCCGACGTTTCAATCAGACTTGCGCGATGTGGTGTACGAGCAGCAGACAACAGAGAAGTAGTCGTTGACCCATGACTCCAGCTCTCCCAGTTTCGTCATGGTGGCGTCGCGAGTTTCTTGATTTTATAAGTACGGCCACGACGGGAAATCAGGTAACCTAGCCGTTGTTCGCCTCCATCATCATCAAACACGGTGTCAGTCGGTCGGCGTCCAGCAATGACGACGTCCCCCCTTCTCCATCTCCGGGATTGCGAGCTAGTGCCCATCCATGGTAGCCGGCCACCACCCATACCCATCCATCGCTTAGGTGGCTCTGACGGTGAGTGGTTGCTCCGGACGGGGTAGGTCAAGGGGGCCAAGCCTTCGGGGAACGGCTAGGGGGGGTGTGGCGCCGGCTCGAGTCATTATCGGGCGGATTGCGAATTGAGTGAACGGCGCATGGGGATGGCATGACGGTCCCAAGTTCATGGGTAAGGGTTTCCAGGTTGCTTTGTTTCTTCGGAATCGGGCATATGATACCCATGGTACTGGCCCCATGCAGCTTTTGATGTCATCGGAATGCTTTGAGTCCTGGCTCTTGGATAGTGCAATCTGATGCCCGGCGATGAACGTCGAACTATACTAGCCTAAGACTCCACGTGGGAATTAGTCAAAAGCCTCATGCCAGGGACCCGGAGATGGAACCCGAACGTTATGCGCAGGGACGAAACAACAAGCCGGCGACCACTCCACCGGGTACGTATCAATGTTTTGCCTTCTCGAAGCAGATGTGAAATCAAAGTGAACATGCATATCCATCTGCAGCTATGGTACGTACCCCTTCCAGTCAATGTTTAATCCCCGAGCTCTTCTTGGTCGGCGACCATGATCGCCCCCACATCGGCGTCCCCACTCCCGCGAGATCCGGGGAGGGTGGAGCCCGCCGGACCGCAATGCCGTTCGGGGACCCACAGCGTTTTGGTTCCTCAAAGACGGTAACACCCCGGCATGTCGGTTACCGGTTCTCGGCAGCAGCCCGGCCATGTCGCCGACGGGGAATTAGGTGATCAACGGTACTCGGCGCGGGTGTTTCCGCCAAGATGGGGACTTGGTACGTATCTGAGATGGATTGTCAATCGGTCTTGGCTGGAATGGTCGCCGATACTTACTCCATCCATACAAGTACTCTTCCATTGTTGTTCTATTCACAGGGATCACAAGAAGAGGTTAAGGAGGAACGTTCCGGGTTAACACAACATGATCAGCGATTGGAACGAAATGGTTACTTGAGGAAGCAAGACAGATAGATGTCATGTATCATGATAACATTGCTACTCAGCCGACCATCCAGTTCTGGCTGCTGGCAAAGGTCACTCCATCAACTGGTAACTACATACCGTCCATCCGTCTATGTTGGATACCCGACCTAGGCATCGCCACCCCCCGTCTAACGAACCGCCCCCAAGGTAAAACCAACCAGCCCCTGTCTTCCCTGATCCTCCGTTCCCTACTTCAGAAGCATCGCCCATCTATCCAATCAGTCATCCAGAGTAGCTACCAAGCGAGCTGCTCGCGGAAAGCCGAAAACCCCCGTTGACGCCCCAAACTCCCGTTACCTACTTGTCCCCATTCCTGACGCCATCACCGTCAACTACCTTACTCAAGGTATCCAATGCCGCCGGTACCAAAATCCCCGCCCCAGCCAGCCCCCCATCCGGACAAGGCACCAGCACCACCCGTGGGACTGGACCACCCGAAGCGGCGGTGGCATACTCCAACCGCAACGCCTCGTCCACAAACTTCTGGGTATCCTCGAGATAGTCAAGAAAGTTGGTAATGCAGCTGCCCGTGTATCCAACAGCCAGCTCTTCTTCTCGTTCATCCTTGTACCCGTTCGTCTCACATCCTCCGTAAACCTGTCCGTCGGGCGACGACGACGACGGCGGCGGCGGCGGAGGCGGAGGCGGAGGCGGAGGCGGCAGCTCCCCGGCAGACCGGAGCAGTCCGAGCGTTGCGGCAGCAATGATGCCCGCGGCGCGTACCTGGACCGCTTTGGCGATTAGATATAGCACCTCAGCCAGTTCGGGAGTCCAGCGGAAGTGGTTTGTTCCTTTTTCTCCATTTCCGTTCTCCTCGGGAGGAGGAGGGAACTCTTCCTCCAACCGTTGCAGTAGCAAGGTCGGCGAAGAGGTGCCTAGTAGAGCTGTCGGCAGGCCAAACCGGCGACGAAAACCCTCCGGCAGACCCAGAATCGCCTCTCCCGCGGCCTTCCCCACCACAGCGCTGTAGTAGTCAACAAACACCAGCCGCACCAGCTCGCCCAGGTATCGCCCCGCCGTCATGTACTCCAGCGGTTGAAACCCCGGCCGCTCGCCCGCGCGGTCGAGGACGTCGTCCCAGGGGGTGACGAGACCCAGGTCGCGCAGCGGCGGGGCCGAGCCGTTGATGCTCCATTCCGTGTTGACGGCGATTCGTATGCCTTCCTCGTCGTGCCTTGGTCTTCCAACGGCGGTGACCGAGGCGGGCCATTTGCTCGGATGCAGGCTGCCCAGCCGCAGCGGAAGCGTGGCGTTGCAACCCGTACCGACGATGAGCGCCATGGCGGCGCGGCGTTTCGGTGTTTCTGAGGAATGATGAGCTTGCAGCTTGTAGGCGAACGAGACGAGAGTGGAAACCGAGTCGTTGGCAATGGCTGCGACGCGGATCGGAGGCAGGTCTGGGTCCCGGTGAGATTCGTAACCGGCCACGAGATGCGCTGGCAGGTCGATGTCGGCTTTCAGCGCAAACCCTTTGCCCATGGGCATGAGGATGGCTTCGGAGAGCGAGGGCTGTTGCATGGGGAAGCTGAAAGTTACGCCCATGGGGAGCTCGCGGTCGGGAGGCATGCCATAGTCCGCACAAGCGCGGCGAACGGCGCGGGCGACGCATTTGCCGATCCACGAGAATAGGCCGTGCTGGTCATCGTTCTTGAGGTGCTCCTCGATAGGCCACCGCTCCTCGAAGACAACCCCGTAAGGTTCTGGAGCGCCATGGTCGAACAACTCGACCAAGCCTACGCGAAGGTTGGTCCCGCCGCTAGTAAGGTCAGGTCAGCCGAGACGAGGAGGGTTGAGAGCGTAGCTTACATGTCTATCGCGAGATATCTGTACCATTTTGTTAACGAGTGGTCCATCCAAGGGGGGGTTATAGGGAGAGCTTACCGGCCTTGGACTTTGCGAGTTGGCCGGAGCATAGACTCTGAGATAGGAGTTGGTAGGAACTGATCCATAGACTCGGCGGCGAGACGAGTGAATGCAAAGGCCAACCGGTGCGAGAGGCGCAGGACAGTATGGCCGTCTATGGCTAAGGGGCGAAGGAAGTCATCGAGGTCGAGGGGCGCCATGTTGTTTGTTAGTGCGGTGAGGATGCCAAAGCTCACAGCCTCGCGGCACCCTCTCTAAGTTCAGGTCTGCGGGCGGCAGATTAATATACGGGACCGGCCTCCAAGGTCACAATCCAGTGTCTTTCCTGCCGTCAGAAAGCAACCCCTGAGCTGAGCTACCGTCTCATCTCGAGGGAGAAGGATTGAGCTTGCGCCGCAGAGGAGCTGCGCACACAATGAGTGTACAGAGTACAGAAAATCAGCTAGCACAGGTTGAGGAACGCGGGGACTTCGAAGGCATTCGTTGAGATACGACAGCTATGAGGAAAAGTAATTAACACAACAAAAGAACCAGACCGGCAACTATCCAATAACTGCCGAACTTGATACGAGACTTCTTGCTGATCTGGAGGCTGAGCTGAAGAAAGATGAGGCCTCACAAGGCGAGCTGAGGACCGAGCTGAGAGCGGGGACTGAGACTAAGGCGGTATCATTTTCTGTACAGACCGAACTCTCCGATACCTGGTACATACCTTACGTCACGGCCTCCGTCCCGGTTACATGACCGTACCGCCGAACCTCTTTGGGCTAGCAGGTACTCGTAGTTGAGCTCCCAACTTCGACACCAACCAACCCCCTCTGACAACACATCACCGCCCTCATCTCCGCCACATCCAAACGCTCAGCCCTGCAATCACCTTGCTACCAAACCATCGTCATCCCTCGCAGCAGTTCCGTATCCGCACACCCCATGGACGAGAAAAGACAGTCCGCGCCCATGATCCTGCCGTCACGCCGCGGCCGCCAGCCGCTCAAGCTCGCTCTCACGGTTGCGGCCTACCTCGTCCTCGGCGGCCTGCTCTTCTACTCCTTCGGCCCGCGCGTCGTCCTCCCTCTCCACGGTGCACCTGTTGCAGACTCGGTCCAGGCACCGCCGCCGCCTGCCAAAACTGAGGGCCACCTCGTCCCCCTCGAGGCTCACATTATGAGCAAATGTCCCGACGCCAAGGTCAGCAAGCATTGCACTCCCGCATCCGGCTCGCTTCGCGACGGGGACTCTGTCTGACATGTGACCGCTCCTACTGCAGGATTGCCTCCGCGACCTCGTCCTCCCTGCCATGCAGAAAGTCCACGACAAGGTCAACTTTACCCTGTCCTTCATCGGGAAGTACGTGCCCCTACCACTCGCCAACGCAATAGCAGCTTGCAACGGCAGCCGCTGACATCACTACCCTCCAGGCCGACCGAGAATGACGGCGTCGCATGCAAGCACGGACCCGGAGAATGTACGTCGGCTCCTCCAACCAACCCCACGGCTCTTCACGTCCTAACTTACCATGCTCCAGGCCTCGGTAACATCATCGAACTCTGCGCCCAGCGCCTCTACCCCGACCCCAAGATCTTCCTCGGCTTCACCATGTGCCTCACCCGCGACTACCAAAACATCCCGCAGCGCAGCCTCATCGAGGACTGTGCCCTCGAACATGCCATCGATTTCGACCTCCTCAACGACTGCGCTACCAAGGATGACGGCGCGTTCGGCGTTGGCATGTTGAGGGAAAGCGTGCGCCGCACGGCCGATGTACGTTTTACCTCTACTTACTCCTCTGTCCGTCTGTTCCCGTCTAACATGCCCCGTTCTTCTTTCAGGCCGGTGTCACCAAGAGCTGCACCATCCGTCTCGACAACCAAATCTACTGCATCCGCGACGACGGCGAGTGGGTTGACTGCCCGCACGGCCCCAAGGTCAACGACCTCGTCATGCACATTACGAAGCGCTACTCGGCTTGAGCCTTTGCCTCTGCCTCCTTCTCCTCCTGCTGCTGCCGCCGCAGTGGTCCGAACACTTCCACCCAGAGATCACTGGCCTCTCCGAGGGTATACGTCATGGTGACCCCATCCATCCCCGCCTCCTCATCTCCCGCCATCACCTCCAACTGCGCCACGATACTATCCAACCCAACCGCCTTCCCCACGGCCTGCGTCGCGCCCGCCTCCAGCGCCACATGCACAATGTGCACGTGCAAATGATAATACGTCGGCTGGTAGTGCACATACAACTTCAGCTGATCCCGCTCCACAGCCGGGTAGGCCGCCGTGGTCGCGTCGAGCAGCTTCTCGCGCATGTGCCGTAGCCAGGGCACGTGCTTCTTGCGCAGGTCGCGCAGGCTCCACAGGTCGCGGCGCTCGACGAGCGCCAGGAGGTGCAGCGCCTCGACGGTGGTGCGGTCCCAGTTGAGGTCGGGCAGGAGGAGGAACCCCTCGACGGGGTCGGCGCCGTACGGCGTGCGGAAGATGACGTCCTCCACCTCGGATCGCCCTTCGATGATGTTGTACACCCAGTTCAGCCGCCCGGACTCGCGCTGCGATTGCATGTACGGCCGCACGCGCGTATGGTACAGCTCGGGCGTCTCGACCACGACCCGCAAACCCTGGGGGGAGTACTTTTTGATGTGCTTGGCGGTGCAGGGGAAGATGAGGTTGATTTTGAGGTCGGCAAAGTCGATGTTGTTGTTTTTGGTACTCAAACCGCTCAGGGCGCGGTACCAGTGGTAGATGTCGTTGGCGCCGAGGTTCTGCAGGGCGGCGAGGTTGGCCGTGACGGAGCCGAGGTAGTCGGGCGACGTGGGGAAGGGGGCGCGCTCCAGGATCACGAGGGCCGGTTGCGAGTCGATGGTGCCGACCAGGGCGGAGCGGCGGCCGGCTTGGTCTGTATGTATGGGCGGCGGGGGGATTTGGGAGGTTAGTCGGGTTTGGCGGGCCGGGGGAGTACTGGAATTGGGTATGGCGTTTGGGTTGTGTTTGTTTTGTTGCTTTCTTGGATAGGTAGGTAGGTGTTGGAAAAATGGACATACCTTGGTTGAGCAGACGCTCGAACTTGAACCGTGGCAAGAGTGCCTCGGCCTTGGCTTTTGGATTGTCGACCCCGTCTGCCATTTTTCGTGTGTTTCGTCAAAGTGAAAGGAGGAGTGAGTGGGTGGGAAGACCTACCCTCGCTAGGTTCCAAGTTGATGTTTTGGTGAACGTGGTGATGTCCCCAGCTTCTGGTTTGTGGTGGGGTAGGTAGCCTTCCCTTCGGCGAGACGCTTCTGGTTAGGAAGGGACAGTGTCTGTACAGTTCTAGATACACTGTCGTCCATACTCGATCCTCCTCTGCCGCTAGAAGTACGACATACCTACATTCTACCTGACCTACCAGACCTTGCCACAACTTACAGTCCCCAATGTTTGCAGTGAACAAGTCATGAACCAGGTTTCATGGGAAGATTCGGGATGGACCGCGGGTTCTGCGAAATTCCCGTTGCCGAGCATGGGGATGCTAGGGAGCTGAGGGAAATCATCAGAATACGACACTGAAGATACCAAAGGCAGGCAGACAGACAGGCCGAAGGCAGGATTCATTCATGAGACCGGGGGCCCGCATGACGAGCTTCAAGAGAATGATAACTACTGTCATATTATAGGTATTATGAGACCCCAAGTACGCATCGTCGGTTACAAGTAGCCGGCACCGGAGCCGGGCCAAGAGCCGAACCACGCATCCCTTCAGGCAGGGCCCAAGGCAACTGGTGCCGATCTCCGTGCCCGTGCTGGTGCCGCCCCGGCTCGGGTTCGGACTCGGAACCAGAGCCGAGCTAGCGTTGTTTTGGCTCTTCCCTTCTGTTCTCCCTCATCAGTGTTCTTCTTTTCTGTGGTATCCCATTCCCCAAAAATATCTTGACAAGGGTGAGATGAGGTGGGTGGGTTGAATCCGAGAGTCTGAGAGAAAGCACACTATTGGTGTCGCAATGTAACGGGCGCTATGACTCTGTCTCAACCTCAACCTCAACCTCAACATACTACCTGGCCTGGGGACCTAGCTCTGTCCGTGCATCTCTCATAACTACCTCGCTGGAACTTTGGAAGGGTGAGGGGGGGAAAGTCCCGCAGGCATTTTTATGTTTTGGGATTTTGGGATTCTCAAACCGTTTGAGGAACTCAAAAGTTCCTGTTAGGTTTATCAAGTTCAGTACGTGCATACCTGGGTAGTTCGGGTACTGAGTCCGTGCTGCTGCTCCTTCGTCTCAACATCTCGGACAGGCCTACCCGGAAAGGAAAGGTATCTGACAACGGAGCCTAGGTCAGGTCGGTATGTATGTATGTACATACAACACGGAACAAACCCCCGGGGACGGGGCTCTACACTACAGCGAAGGTCAACACCGGACGGGTACCATCGGTGTCCAGACATATATCCTATGTTGTCGTTGTCCCTCTCCTCCTCATCGTACTCGGGAGCAAGGATGTCAATGTCCAAATATACTTTCGGCAGGTATGCTGGGAAATTCCTATGTTGGGTCTGTACATATATGCCGAGGCCTACTCAGGAGGAGGTCAGCAAGTATGATTGCCGCAGGAATAACTAGATACTCCGTAGAGTCTGTGCGAATCAAACCACATTTTCTCCGACGGGACATGTAGGACGTACCATTGTGCCGTTGTCTCTCCTAATCCCCGTCCGCCACATGCTCTACCCACCTACCTGAGGCACCTATTACCTTCAGTAGTTCATCCACATAGTCAACCACCCACTGTGGACCATCAAACCCCCATCACCACCACTGACTAAGCCCTGCATTGCTCCAAACCGTCAAAATGCAACAAGTTCTGCAGCTCATGCCGATACAGATGCGGATGGGATGCAGTAAATACGGATATGGACCTGCTACAGATTGGGCGGTGGGAGGTACTTACCTATTCGGCCCGGCTCGGTCTGACTCCGCCCGAGTCCCCCCATCGCAGGACCGACCGACGACCTAAGGGGGGGAAACAGGGAGGGAGGAATGCTGGAGCAGGGGAAGAACTCTGCACTCTTGATGATGACGATGACGCAGACTGCCGGCATAACCCAGGTAACCAAAGGAGGATGCTGCCGTAAAAATTATGTATGGTCGGGGTGAGTTTGAGTCCGGTATTCCATCCTGTCGGTAATATGCTGCTTCAGACCTTGGGGGTTAGGTCGGTAAGCATGACTTTCCAGGGACAGACAGAATTGATGAAACATGCTTCGGTCGTCTTGTTACCTTGCGACCTCAGCTTCCTGACTACCCGTCCTCGAGCAGAGAGTGCGCTTTGGACAAGACACACCCGACACCATGCGTAGATACCACTCCGCAGACTCTCCGCCAGGCTATCCAAAACCAGTATATTAAGACGGGGGTATGTCACCTAGGTATATTCACAGCTCAACAGCGGATTTACTCGGATATGTGCCTGATGTAGGTAAATAGGTTGATAGATGATCATGGGTATGGTATATCGATGAGCAGTTAACTGCGTAGGTAGGTAGTTATCAACAGATAGATCCCAATCCGGCCCGGCTCTGCTCCGCAGTACACGAAAGACCCAGACTTGGACCAGCGAAAACAAAAAGAACAACACAAAAAAAGAGACATGTGTCTTCTTGGGTGCTTTTTGATCCGCCTTCAAATGCCAAAAACAAACGAGCCGTCCTTTCATACTACCGGGGAAGAGATGCGTGTTGTCAGATGGAAAATAAAATAAAAAAAACGAGATGAAGGGTCCCTCCCCCCTCCCAACCAATGGCTGCCGGAACGCCCTGACCAGAAAAATCGATGCGCTCGCCTGCTTGCCATGCCCGAGAATTCCAGGTTCTAATGCAATGATATCTTCTTCCCCAGGCTTGACCAGGCCTGGGTGGTTTCCTGAAACGTGACATCTTTTCCCTCTCTCCCCGTGTAGGTAGTACATAATCCTCTCCTTCAGGTCCCAAAACAACCGCCATTTGGTTCCTGATATTCATCCGCCATGGTCATCCAACACGGCCCCTCTCGAGATTGCGTGTGTGTTAGTTGACGGCGGGAGGTCCACGCATCATGCGCGTGCTCCGGAATGGTGGAAGCTTCAGCGGGGGTTCGTCAACGTCCTCGACGCCCTCGTCCACCTCAAGCGGGCCCGTAGCAGCAGTGATAGGAGCCCCCGGGCCCGAGACGGTCGCCGACGGCTTGGCCGGGTCGCGGCGCATGCTGGGGGTGCGGTAGTTGCGGCCGCGCGTGCTGTCGTCTTCGCCCAGCCTCTGCAGGGCTTCGGGATCCTCACGTTTGATACGTTCCATTTCGCGTTCGGCAATCTCCTTGGTCTCGGCCAGCCGCTTCTTGATGTTGGCCACCTCCTCGCCGCAGTCACCATCGCGCAGGAATTGGTGGGCCGCTGTCTCGCACATGCTCTGCACGTATTCAAGACCCTTGTCGAGCTCGTCGTACACATCCGGTGGTCCATTCAGAAGGCTTGGGGTGCCGGTCCGGCCGGCCCCGCGGGCCGGGGCCCTCGCGTAGGTGGCACCTCGCGGAACGAACGCGGCAGGGCCCAGGCGGCGTGTGCTAACGAAGGGCAGCACGATCTCGGGCTCCTCAACCTCGTTGGGGTCGGCCGCGGCAATAGGCCCATCCCCGGCCGCGATAGGAGTCCCGTTCGCGGCATTGTTGTTGGAATTCGCGTTGGAGTTGGCTGCATCGTCGTCGTCGGCAACTTCCATCTCGGCCATGCGCTTGATCTGGGCGAACCTGGCGGCCGTCTTGGCCTTGCGCATCATGTTGCGGCTGGAGCTGACAAACTTGACGAGGTCTTCAAAGACCTGCTGGACGTAGCTGTCGTAGTAGACGATGATCATACTGCGGGAGCGGTATTTCGGAGCAGCGCCCTCGGCACTGATCATGGACTCGGTGCGGTTCCTCTTGCGGAGAGCGGCTCGGGCCCTCGCCTGACCGGCGGCTCGCATCTGGTTCGTCTGACGCTGCAAGGCCGACGGGGTCTGCGACTCTGACGGGCTGGGGGGCATGGGCGTCTGTTCGGCGCCCGTCTTAGGGGCATCGGCATTGGCACCGGCGGCCGGTTTCGCGGCCTGATCGGCGGCCTGTTGCGGCGGAGTCCTTGGTGGCGGCGATACGGGATCCCGGGGGTGGGCCTCGGGCTCGTCTCGTGGCCTGAGGGATTCGGTCGAGCCTTTGTTGCGGATCGATCGTGGTCCGACAGCCTTGTCTGCGTTGTTTTTCTCGTTTTCTTCGTTCCATTTGGCCAGCTCTATCTGGCGCTGGGCTACCTGGCCGATGAGGTCATCGAGCTTGTGCTGCCAGTCGGGCACATTGGTGATGATGGTTCGTAGCGCCTCCATGGCGAGATCCTCCTCCTCCCCGCCGGAGAGGGGTGCTCGGGGTATGGCTGCCGTCTTGATAAACGGGTGCGTGCGTCGCAAGGACAGGCACGCACCGGACGCGGCCAGCTGTCGTCGGCGGGTCGAGAAGGGAGCGGCCGGGTGAGATCAAACTCGGCGGCGATGGCTGGTGCGAGTGCGTATGCGTGTGCGTGTGCGTGTGCCGAAGGACGCGGACACGGGGATGGAGGAGCAGTCGAGGCTGGTGAGCGAAAATGATGGTTGGGCAGAGATTGAGGGTTGGTTGGGCTCGGAGAGGAGGCGGAGGCGCTGGGGATGGCGGCAGAAAGACAATGTAATTTGGGAATGGCGGATTTGGAGGAGAGGAATCGGCCGTTTCTCGACGTCAGGTCGACTGGACGGGAACCTGAAGGAGGATGGCCGGGAGAGTTTTGGAGTGGGCGCGTCGAGGCGAAGTTTCTTTGTTGTTTCGGGAGTGACAACCGGGAGCGAGCTGGGGAAAGGAAAGAAGTGGAGGCGCCCCGTCGACGGTGGGCAGGCAATTCCCGTGTGCCCTGAGCCTGGCAGGGTCCAGTCTCCAGTCTCGAGTCTCGCTGAGTGCTTGGGGGGGTCTTTTTCCCGCTGGCGGGAAGGCAAGCAACCAGGAAGTCAGCTTGCTCGACACGGAACGCAGGCCGACGTGGGATTAGACGGTGACTGGTTGGCGGACTCTGGCGGGCAGCGGACGGCTCAGGGGAGCTAGCGTCCAAGCTAGTTAGCAGGTTTGACCCGCAGGCCACAGCCGGGGGTATCGGGGGTGGTTGCCGTGTGGATTCCGTGCAGGGTGTTCCCTGCCTGTTGTGATTTTCTGGTTGGCTGTTTTCCAGGCGCGTGCCCCAAGCAACCACAAGCTGCTCGTGGAGGGAGAGGGCGACCTGCTGACGAGGTGCACGAGGTGCTTGCCCTGTTTCCTTGCTGGTTTCTTGCTGGTGGGCCGGGATGGATGGGCGGCCTGGCCCGGCACTGGCCCAAGGGAAGTCGCGTGGGACGAGCGGAGATCAGCCAAATGCCCAGCCGGGAACTTTTTTTTTCTCGTTCCTTCCCGTTGCATTCAGGTTGGTTTTTTTTCGGCTGTTTTTTACTTGTTGGCTGCCATTGCCGAACCTGGAAGTTATTGGCTGGATGATGCTGTCACTGACTCTCTCACTTCTTCATGTCAGTTTCAAAATTCTCATAATGCTGAAGATATCAGGACGAGATAGCGCAGAGAAGAAAAGTACACCAAACGGCCCAACTCACTCCAACAATGTGCCGCACCTATTACTACCTACTTTATGGACTCTCAAAATGTCTGGGTTCTCCATGAACATTTCCTGACCGGGTTCCTCGCATCATCCTCTGTATGGCCTGAGATGTCTATGTGTGTTGCTTCGCATCGGCTTTGCTGCAGAGGCATATACTTCTATCGAATCGATCGCGGCAGCACACCCTCCCGCCCACATGTCTACGACCAACAGTCTTTGCAAAGGGCACCGTCTTTCTTGCCGATTCCCGGTCAAGACCGGCATCAAACCTCAACTCGGTCTTGTCTACCCTGTCCGAGCCCTGCCAGCATGACCGGAACCATCGTCGGAGCGCTGTTCTCTCGCTCTGCAAACTCCCGCCAAAACCGGGTGAAATAAATTCGTCGATTGGCAAGCCGGTGAACGGCGCGCCGTTTGTGCGTATGCAGGAAAAATATTGACTGCGCAGCAAAGCAGCCTGCCTGCATGCTCCAACCACATTGAAGCATTGAAGCGGGGAGCTGGGCGCTGCGAAGTCCTGCGTGCTTCCGCGGGGGGCACCTCTGCTTCCGCCGTCAACAGCCGATGTCCTTCCTGTCCATCTGATTTCTTCGTTGTTGTTGCTGTGTTGGAGGTGGCTGGTGTATGATGCCACGATCTCAACCACTGACAAACTGCTCGTCGTCAGCAGCAGGGCTGCTCACCAACCTCGCTCGCTCGGCCTTGCTGCTCTCTCCACATGGCCAAGGCTCAACGGACCACGCAGGACGGCACCTATGTATGTACATACATACTGTATGTATGTCCATGCTACCACTACAGACGTACTAGGTATCATCGTTGCTGCGTCGACTGCCGGCTGATGCCGTTGGTTCGACTTGGCCCCTCGGACTCGCCAGACGTCACGCCGCGGTCCGCCCACCTATGCACTCGGTGTCATATCGCCGGTTGGGGGCGACGCCACAACCGGTCACCCGAGGCCGAGATCCCGCACCCGGACGGTTTTGCTCCCTCTCGCCTAACGGCCGTTCCCGGCATGGCTGGCTCGGTCCGCACAGACTTGCTTCCCCGTTCCATATTCACCCTATACAGTGACTCCACTGACTGACCAATGTTTTACTTTGTGCATGTTCATGTTTTGTGTGGTTGTCTTGTTCATGGCCTTCCCTGGCCGGGCATGGCAGCTAGAGGCGAGCCGAGACGAGGCGGGCGGCGGGCCGTTGGCGGCACTCCCTCCTCTCCACCGTCCCTTCCGTCGTGACACCAGAGCCGCCGCGTTGCGCGGTGTGACTGACCGTGGGCCTAGGGACTGCCGTAGATCCCCGAAGGGACACAGGCCTCGGCAGCTATTTGCAGAGATACGACAAGCTTATGTTAACGGTCTCCATGTAACAGCGCACAGAATCCTGCGAATACACAATGCTGACAGCATGGCATCCAGACCGGATGGAGAGTGAGGGCCCCTCACGTCGGCAGTCCAAGTCAGGCCGACATTGATGAGTCTATCTTTGGTCTCAACCAACCTTGATCTCCCTTCGGTCCGTTATGTGGCCGCCAATGTGCCGATCGATCGACCAGTTCAGTCGATCTCGTCCAGGCCGTTCTTCACCGATATCCACTCCCGGTCTGGTGATGGTAGATATTCCCCCTCTCGGTCAACGAGAACAGCTCGCCGCTCGTGGGCAGGACTAACCCCTCAGGTCCTAGATTTCCTTCGAGACGATCAAGATACAAAGAAAAAAAAAACTTTTCGCGGATCTAGGTCTGTGTCGGGTAGGTAGTTTTCGGCCGTGAAAGGGTGACGACAATTTTAGCCCATGCAGCGCAACCCCGGATTCATCCAGGCTCGGAAATCCCGCCATCCGGCAATCGTTCAAGAAAGGAAGAAAAGTTCCATCTCAGATTGTCGTGTGCCCTCGCTTCCTCTGCGCGGAGGGGGGTCATCCAAAGTTATTCCGTCTGACGAGGGAAGATCCCGCATGCTTGGCATGCAAGAATCGAAAAAAAAAAAAAATAACCTTGTTCTAGCTTTTTTTCTTCTCAGTTGATGCCCAATGGTCAGCGGGATCATGCAGTCGAGCCCTTTCACACAATGCGTAACTTCCTTGCTCAGACTAATACAAGTATGCTTGAGCCCCCATGTCCGTCTCAACCATCACGTCACTGCGTTCGACACCATATGCGTACTCCGTACGTAGTCTCCTCCCATGGCTGGCGTTGCATATGGTCCGTGCCTCGTCCGTCCACATGTTCGCAATGCGCAAATGCCTCACCGGAGCCAGGACCTCTGGTATGTACTGGCGGAGGGGCCCGGTTCCTACTGAACAGAGTTACAATAATGGGCCGCAAATGAGGTTTCGTCGCACGTGGCTCTGTTGGTGGTTGTGCCGGGCGGGCCAAAGCGAAAACGAGAGCCAGATGTCGTCCCCTCCCACCACCCGTTGTTTGTGTTACCCTCCCGCCTCCCTTTTCGGATTGTAATCGGCGACCTGGTACGGAGTACGGAGTACCTCGCGTCAGTCAGGAACGCCGGGCGGTTGGCTGCTTGGGGGTTATGGAGTACCTAATATTGTGCTCGTTCTCGCTTGAAGCGTGAATAATAAATAATAGTTAGGGGCAAAGTGGACATCTGGAAGGCTATGAGTGATGAGTACCCATAGTATCTCGCGATGAAGAGTCCTGGCACTGTAGGAGATGCAGGAGGTCGACCAAGGGTTGCCCATCTCGACCATCACCCGAGTACAAGCATTGACACATCGTGCAGCCGTTGGTCATCGCCTGCCACAGCACAATATCACACGTCCATCCATCAGCGGGATCGGCAGCCAAAGATACACACATGTCCTGCCGTATGAGGTCATACTCCGTACACAACACTGGTTGACTCGCACCGCAGAGGAATAGCGATCTGCCCTTCATGAGAACAACCGCAAACAGAGCCAACCAGCCAGGCGAAAATTGCCAACAGACAAATACAAAATGCGTACCTCCTGTAACAGAGCAGTCCTCTATGCATTCTAGTGTATACGTAGTCAAGTCGATCCCCCGCCCATCATCAACCGCTCCTCTTTTCTATTCTCTTCTTCCTGCACGCCATCCCAACCACCAGCCATAGCCAAGTCAAAAGAACACAACACAAAACAAAAACAGGCAACCCCCCAAAGCCCAGCCCAAGAAAAACTCTTGGCTCAGCAGTCGGAGCGGCACGGGGCCGCGATCCGGTGCGCGGTTGCGGTGCGGTGCGGTCCAGCCCAGCCCAGCACACACACACATAAGAGCGGAGCGGGCGGGCCCCCACCTTTTACTTACACTTTTGATTGACGAGGCCTTGTCTCTTGACAGGGCTGCCATGTGCGCACTGGGTCCGCTCCTCTCCGTGTCTCCCCGCTCCTTTTTTTCTCCGCTCTCCGCCTTCTCCGCTCCAACCCGCCCCCGTCTTTTGTCGTTTGTCGCGATCGGCCTGCCTGCCGTCACTTCATGCTGGCTTGTCATGTGAGGAGAAAAGGGGAAGGGGGGCCAGCATCGATCGACGCGACGTGGCCTCTCGCGGACGGGTTGGGTGGTGCTGGGATATGTGAATCGATGCAGCTGTGCTATGCTTGTTGGGGGAAGTTGTGCTGTACAGAAAGAGGTGGCTTGAGCTGGGGATTGTGTATGGCGCCTACACTACGGGGCATGGCTGCTGTTAGGTAGTCCGTACACACACACTACCTGCTCGGCAGAGACAACTATGGAACGATCTTCGATTTGCGACGGAGCTTTCCGTCCTCCAAAAGGGAAATCTAGAACCCGAAACTAGCTCAAAAACAGGCTTTTGTAGGCGAAGTCTGGGCGGCAGATCGCGATGCGTATCCGTCCCTAGCAGATGCCAATTGTCTGTCCGGAGTAGGTTGTCAAAAGTTCCTTGGCACAAACCACCGCAGTCGATCACAAAGAAGACAAGCAAACGTCGGTTGCCTTGATTTTTCAGCTTTCGATCTCGAAAAGCACCAAGTCTCTTCGTCCTGACTGGCGCGGACTCGATCCCGTCGTCGTCTGGTTTCCCGGTTCGTCTGTTGGAATTACATTCATCGAAGACCATTCAAGCTTCCGTCAAGTCAAAAAAGGCGGTGAGGTCAACAAGCGCAACAAAAGCAGAACCAACAGCATTTTCCATGCATAGGTGGCTACCTCCTACGTATACACAAAAAGGCATCATCGCGACTCGCGCCCTGATCCGTCTTGATAAGTCAGATCCAATATCAGCAATTCCGGTTTTACTGAAAGTTCTGTGCATGCAACAAATTGACACAAAGCCCCCGGCGGCGGGCGGCGGGCGGGAAACGGTTCCGTATGCGAGTCTTCGGAGGATGCTCCGTCGATAATGCGCGAGGGAATTGATCCTGCCGATCTTGCGACGACGTATCCACCTGTCTATGTGTATGGTGGAGTAGAAAGAGGCCTTAGGTAATCCACTACACGGTAAACTATCCCACATCGTCCTCCGCTTAGGTCCAGCCACCAAAAGACCAACCAGACCGGCGTTACATCCGATTCGTATTCACCGTACACCGTAGGTCAGGTATCGTATCTACGTAGTGTAATGATCGTCCCCCAGGCCAACGTCCAACGTTCAACATCCAACGCCATCTGGATCCTCCTCCGAGCCCCTGAGCACATTCAGTAACTACGCTCCGTAGATAGATTTCGGATCCCATCCGGATGCCCTACACTATGCCAGCCCCAAAGCCTCCACCGCGGCTCTGATCCGCGCCTTGTCGGCCCGCGCCCAGTCCACGCCCCGGAGCTGCCTCCCGGCGGCCGGCTCGTCGTGGAACAATCCCCATAGCTCGTCCACCACGGTGCTCCGCACGCGCGGCCACGGGTGAAACAGTAGCGCGCCGAGGCGCGTCCGGGCCTCGCGCGCCCCGTCCCGGCGGCTGACCGTTTCTTTCTCATCACCAACATCATCGACATCATCCCCCGGATCCGAACCCTGTCCCGAACCCGGACCGGGAGCAGCACCCGTGGCAATTGCCATTGCTGCGGCGCGCCCCAGCTCCACAATCCCCGCGTACACCCTCACGCACGCCTCGATCTTGCGCACGTTGCCCGTCTTGTAGCACGCCTTTTGCACCTGCAGACAGAGACTCTTGTAATTGACCACGCCCGGCCCGCAGCGCGCAAACACGCCCACGTCCATCAGGAACGCGGCCACCTCGAGCGTTGGGACGAGCACTCGGTCGACGCCCTGCCAGGCGCGTAGGTTGCGCGCGAGGGAGGCGCAGACGGAGTTGGTGTTGGCTTGCGACGAGGTGCAGAACTCGGCCAGCGCCGCGCGCGAGGCGACGACGAGTTCCTCGTGGCCCGTGTCGGCTGAGGTTACCATCCCCGAGAGCAGCGCGTCCATCCACGCGGCCGGGTCGGCGAGGACCGCGGCCGCCGCGGGGTGCAGCCAGTCCGGGTGGTGCAGCAGGTTCAGGAGGAAGAGAAAGTAGGCCTTGGAGGAGAAGGTGGAACGTCGGAGGTCGGTGGCTTGGCTGTATAGAGAAGTAGTAGCGTGTCAGTCAGTCATCATGGCTCGTGCGTACGTAGTCTCAAGGGGAGGAGGAAGGCAGCCCTTCAAGCACAGGACGCGAAACAAGGATAACAAGAACTACTCACCTCGGTATCAACAACGCCGCCAGCGTAGCCTGTGCCTGTGCCCGCACGCGATCCAGCTTTTCCGCCGCGAGGCGCAACACGCGGAGCAACAGCGGCGAGACCAGCTTCTCTCCATCCTCGGGTCCAAAATTGGCATCCAAGCCTGCCCACAGCGCCCGCACGACGCGGAGAGCCTCGTACCTCACATTAGACCCGATATCACCCCGCGCCGTCGTCGTGTAATCATCCAACCCCTCCGCCACCAGCTCAACAAACACCCCCGCGTTCTCACGCAACAACAGCAGCGGTCCGCTCCAACCAGCGCTCTGTTGACCGTCACCAACACCACTGCTGCCGGCCCCGACCCCCGCCACCAAGCTCTGCAAGATACACGCCCTCGTATCCGTCCACCCGTCCGCGCGCCACCGCTCGACCAGCGCGTCGCGGATGAGCGACTTCTCCTCCTCCTCCGCGGCAGCCGCCGCGAGCGGGTACACGGCGGCGAGGGCCGAGAAGTGGCCGCTGGTGGTGCGGGTCTTGGAGGACGCGCGGGCGCGCGCGGCGTCGGCCCAGCCGCGGACGATGGCGTCGCGGTCGGCCGGGCGGCTGGCGAGGGCCAGGACGACGGCCGCGTCAGACGCGGCGGCGATGATCTCGGGCTCCGGGGAGGCGAGCCAGCGCTCCAGGTTGGAACGCGCGAGCGCGGCGAAGGTGTCTAGGGCGGGGTGGCTGCTGGCGGCGGAACGGGAGAGGGCGACGAGTTTGTCGCCACTCATGGTTCGTAGGGCGCTTCCTGGGAGGAGGTCGGCGATGGTGGTAGGCTCCGCGACGGCTTGTAGGACCGGAAATGCGGACACGATCAGCCGACTCGCGGCTTCGGCGACGAGCTCTGGCTTGCGGTAGGTCTTTGTATCGCAGTTTCGGAGAATATCCAACAGCCCCTCGGCAGCCAGGTGGACAAATTCGGACGGAACTCCCTCGCGAGCGGCCGCCACTCTAGGAAGCGCATCCAGCACCGCGGCGAGCGCAAAAAACAGGCCATGGAGCTCGTCGACCTGGCGAGTCTCGAGCGCTCGGATGGCCTCCAGCACGAGCTTGACAGACTGCGTGAGCCGCTCAGCAGGATCGCCGGCGCCCGCCGAGGCCAACTCGGCCGTGACGATGCCATACGCCGCACCCGCCGAACGGCGGGACGCAGCGTCGACATCACCCACGCCCCGCCAGCCCAGCAGTCCGGCCAAAATCGCCTCTCCGTAGCGCGGCGACAGCTTCGTCGCGCCGAGGGCAACCTCCCTTAGGGCGCGCGACCGCAGCGCCACGGCGTGGTAATCCACCGTCTGCACGAGCCAGATTCCCTGGTCGACGGTGTCTGGGTGGCGACCGACGAGTTCCTGCAACGCAGCTGATGCGCCGCGGCGGATGTTGCCGGAGGGGTCGAGGCAGGCGGCGGTGACAAGCTCGATGGCGACAACCTGCAAGACCGATTTCTCCGTCTCGTGTCCTCGCAGAGACTCCACCGGCACGGCAAGCAGCTCAGACGTGTAATACCGGCGTGCGAGAGACCAGATGCCGAAGCAAGCAGCGTCGCGGACGTTGGCGCCCGTCGACGCTCCCGAGGTGCTCCGTCGCTCGAACGCGAGGCCCAGCAGCAGCGCCCGCACGATATCAGGGAGGTTCTCGTTGGGTAGCGACCGGCGGTACAGTAGGTGAGCGAGAGTCAGCATCAGGCCATGCCATTCGAGCGGGTCGACCATGCTCAGATCGCCGGCGGAGCCGCGTCCCTTGCCGGGCAGCACGTTGCGTTGTAGAGCCTCCAGCACGGCCTCGACGACCTGGTCCGCCATGTCGGCATCGAGACGCAAGGTGACGATGCTGAGAGCTTTGCTGGCCGCGAATCGGACGGGTGTGTCGTTGTCGCCGAGGCTGTCGAGGAGGAAGCCGATGGACGCCTCGACGTTGTCCACGGCGTCGGGGATTTCAGCGACGACATGGAGCAACTGCACCGTGACGGCCCGCACCACTTTGATGGCTGCCTTTCGTGCCAGCGCTGACGAGGTTGGGGACCCAGCCTCGCTGGATGGCGTTGTTGCCATGCTATGTACCGCAGTGAAGATATCTGAAAGGTAATTTTGCATGTCATGGGTATCGGCCGATGACTTCAGGGCTCCCGCGAGGAACGATAAGACGCCGACGTAGTGGTATGGCGTGCGTTGTTCTGTTGCCGTGGCTTTCTCCGGGTGGATGGCGGCGAGCGCCCAACGGATGAGGGAATCTAACAGGCCAAGCTGCTGCATGTCACGGCGCATAGCCAGACGGACGAGCACGGCGCAGGAAGCGTCACGCTCGCGTCCCGGAGCAGCGAGGTATCGCAGAGCGATAGGCAGGATGCGTGTGGTAATGCTGGGCAGGCCGGTTGGCCAACTCCGTCCTGGAATACTCGGAAGAGCGCTGTTTTCGTCCTCATCGGCCTCATCGCGGGTAGACATAGTCGAGAGATCGAAGGGCGCCAGAAGTAGGTGTGAAAGCCAAAGGAGCACAACGTAACGCTCCTCCCAGGACCATATTCCTGGAACATCCTGATCCTGATCATCCTGGCTATGAACCTGGTGGTTTTGCTGTTGCTCTTGCTCCTTCTTTGCCGCTGCCACTCGTTCAGCCTCCTCGAGGCCGGTGAGCAGAGGCTCGAGGTAACGGGCCTCATTCGGCAGGAAGCGCACAACGACTTTCTCGCCGCGGATTTTGCAGAATGAATACAGCAGACGGCAGATGGCGCGTGGCAGGGGAGTGAGAAGGCGGCCGCGAGCTGGTGGACAGGGACGCCGGGCCAGGAGATGCTCCAGATAGGCATCGGCCAGTTGGGGCAGCCATTTGGGCAGATGGGGGTCCAGAAGTTGAGGAAGTTCTTGGAACGGATCGAGCAGCTATTTCACCCATTAGAAATGTAAAAGATGGGTTGGTCCAGCTCATTCCCGGACTCACCTGCGAGATCAAGCGATCTGTCTCCCGGGTTCGCACGCGCGACCGCACAGCCGAGCCAGCAGCACCGTCATTTTTGCGGAGGAAGCGCGGCAGTGACCGATCAAAGTCGGCGATCAAATCGCCCGATATTTTCTGGAGCTTGATATCAAGGTCGTGCTCAGGGGCATCCATGGCAGAGACCCGGGGATAGGGAGACAAAGAGGGGTGAGGTGAAGGAGCGAAGTTGGAGTGAGTGGGTCTGTGAGAGTCGACGTCTCTTGCCTGTCAGTGGCTCAAAGTCGGGCATCAGGCAGCACATTTTCGACAAGACCGCTGCGGACGAGATCCATCATCTTCCAAACCCATGGCTGACTGCATAGGACACGACCACGCCGAGAGCAAGAAATAAACATTCGCCATAAGTAATTCACTATTATCCATGGGATGGGAGGCGGCTTATGCCCGCCACCGCCCTGGCTCCCACCACCACGTCCAACGCCGAACTGTGTGTTGATGCATCCGGCCCTCTGCCAGCGTCTGGCGGTCCCCACCACGATATGCCAAACTGGTTTTGGTCGTTGCGGTTGCGCGTCCATACGGCGTCAGCATTGCGCAGAATGGCCAAGAGGAACTCGTCGTCCGGCACCGCCTTGTACAGGTCGACCAGATTGCGCATAAAGATGCCCTTGAACTGGCCGCCGTCAGAACCGCAGTCAGGCTCACAGCCATTTGCCTCACTCAGGATGCCGTTCTCATCAGTAAGACCCCTGAGAGCTGCCTTTGCCGTCCGCACCGCCTGGTCTAAAAACAATCTCTCTCTGGTGACCGCGGCCAGCTCGACAAGTCCTCCCAGGAGCACTCCCTGATTATACGTCCATGTCGCCATGCCGTTGTTTACGCAGCCACCGTCGAGGAGCATCTCCAGGCCGTCGTTAACCAAGCCTTGCTCGTTGATCATCCCGCTCTTCTCAAACCAACTCCACATCCCCGCCGCGGCGCCGGCGTATTCTATCCTCTTGGCCGGCACTCGTCGCGCCAGGCTCGCCCCCACGCTGATGTACAGCTCGTTGGCGATGGCGTTCTTGTAGTCGCGGGCTTTGCTCCACCAGATCCCCCCGCCGCACTCATCGTCGACACCGCCCCGCATGTCCTCGAAGATGCGCTCGGCCATGTCGAGGTACGCCGCGTGCCGGGTCAGATCCCATGCGCGGATCAGCGCGAGCGCCCACCAGCCTTCGTCGTCGTAATATTCGTTGAGGAACCCGGGGAACCCGCGCTTCGAGATGGTCAGATTGTATTCGGACACGGGCAGCCCGCGAGCGTCAAATGTCTTTTGTGCTGTAGCGTCAATCTGTTGCGCATTCCGGAATGTGGTGGCGATGATGTCGGGCACATCGACGTGGCGGGCCCCGGAGACGTCCGCTAGCGCCCAGTCAACGAGCACCGTCAGGCAGTTCGCGCCGTTCCACCATCCCGTCGAGTCCCAGATCCCTGTTGACGGATTGTACCAGCGTTGGAGGGCCTTTACGGCTGCTAACAGCGTGTCAGAAGAAGTATCGAGTCCCGTCGGATTCCCCGGAGCCGCGGATGCTAAGTGAAGCCCGAGAAGAGCAATCCCGGCGCATCGAATGAACATCATTGGTAAGTATCGCGTCCTAGTTAGGAGGCAATGGAGTAGTTATCGAAGAGCACCCGACTCAGGGAAACTCCCTGCGGCTTATCCCGGGTTTAAATGTGCCCCATCTTGGAAGCAACATGACATGACATCACGCCTCAGCACAAGTTCCAGCGGCAACATCTGGGCCAAGCAAAGCTGAATTTCACAACATCAACATCATGTTGTGTGTTGTGTCCAGACACGCTGGCTGGCTGGTTTTATAGTAGGCGATACCATGCGCCACACTCGTGCCCGGTCGTTTTCCTGGATCCGTCATGTTGATTCCATTTGGAGATGGACTCCCGGCGGTCAGCAGCTGCGCAGCGGTACGAACGCGGTGCAGACCGGCGCAGAGGCGTTGCTCAAACGGCGGTGCCTCTGGGAATGTCCGGGATGAGTGGAGATCACCGGACCGGCCCCACACCGGAGGTGTGTGTACAGGACGGACTGCCGGTGCAGTGGCAGTCTGGTCTCTTGAGAGGTCCGGACGGCCGCCGCTGCCGAGTAACCTGATAGGCACAAGGCGGAATATACACCGCCTAGAGACAACCATATCCCAAAAAGCGATTGACAGACACCTCAACATCCGAGTCAACCTGCACGTGCGCTGGTCCATCCGGCTAATATCTGAGACCATCCCTTCCCCTTCCCAAACAGAGTCACCGCGTTTCACGGAATGATCCGACGTCATGTCCTACGTATGTCGTATGTATGGCTGGGCCGCCGAGGCAACACAGTTGTGCAACGCCAAACGCGGAAATCTGCCATCCAACCTCAAGTAGATAAGAACCCGTCCCTCCCTGCTGACGAGATGGTTTGTCAAGCACTACTGTTTTATCCTGCCCGGGCCCGGATAGTGTGACGAGGACGGAATTCCGGTCAACAAGTCTTGTCGAATAGGGGTTCCAAAGTGATACCTTGTGTACGACGAGCCTTGATGAGGTGCGGAGGCGGTAAGCTAGTGACTCCCCAGCCGGGTAATTGAAGGATGACGGCAGTGGATAAAAGGATTTCCGTTCGCCCCGGTAATGAACTCCGGCTTGGTGGGGTTCTACCGGCGTATCAACCCTAACCCAGGACCCATCCACCCCGCGATTGCCCCATATTTTGGACCCACAGTTCCGGAGACCCGGCCGGGCTGGCTCGGCTTGGTGGGGCACGCCGAAGCCGACGATGGTGTTGCAGCTTGCAGCTTAACGCCGGGAACACTACAAGCATGCTGTTGGGGGAAAATCATGAATTTAGGAACCGATACCAGAGCAGGCAGCAGAGAGTTTGAAGAGAAGAACTCGGGCTTACAAGAATGACCCTGCAACTAGAACCAATACCTCCGACACCACAGCCGGCCTCGACTCCCACACTTTTATGTCCGAGATACAGCCTAAGTATCGGGCCGACCGCACAACTCCATGCCCAGCGTTTTTGACATCTGGTGGGAGTCTCTGCCCATATCAGCACACCTTCCATGGAGAGAAAAAAAAACCCAACTGCTTCCGCTAGCATTCAAAAGAGATTAAGGCATCCGTGGACCGCACAGGGCGTATGTATGTACATACCTAGCATGGCAAATGCTCCGTGACGCTCTGACATGGAGTTTTTGCGAGGCATTTATTTCCCATCACAAGCTTCAATGTCCACGCAAAAAAAAGAAAGATACAGATTAGAAACGGGAGGGTGGATCCGGCCCGAAGCGTCCTGATGAGCACTGTCGGCTCAAGGGGGGGCCGGGGGGAGGGTGTGCCCTAACTACGAGTACACAGTAAGTCTCTACACACGAAACCTCGCCAACCGGAAGAAATGTCAATCCCATCCCTCCAGCCAGCTCCAGCCAGCTGCGAGGTCTTGCTTCAGCACACCCTCAGGCCCGAGGATCTTCGGAACGTGAGATCCTGTTCCTCAGCATGGAGTCCCCAAGACGATCCCTAATCTCGCTGTCACCCGGTTGTTCGCCGGCATCAACCTCCAACCCATACACCCACAATCTCTCTGTTCTGCGGGTTGTCGGCTCCCGGACACTGCCGCGGAACCAGAACTGCGCCAGCAACGACGAAACCTTCCTGCCGCCAAGCTGCAGGTCCCGGCGGATCGGGGCTAGCGCATGCACCTCTTTGCGGCGGTCAGCGCACCAAAGCAGAGTTTCAGATGCGCGCGCCGGCACTCCCTTTCGCCTTTGCGTAATACTCGGTAGTGGGGTGTAGCAATGCCAGGGGAGTAGCGTCTGCGGGAGATCGATCACGGCAGCCCGTGATGCAGCCACCAGCAACAGCATATGCGAGAAAAATGGTGGGCAAAACCCTTGGTGGTAGTATGCTCCGTGCAGCCAGCCACATACATACGTAATAATGCGAGGCTGAATCTTGAGATCTTGGAAACTCCATCTCGTATCCGATCTCTCCCGGTCTCTCGGATGTCAACGGTGACGTCTTGTCGTGGCTGCGATCCATCAAGCATATCTTGTCGTCGTGGTCGAGGTGAACAGCACCCTGGTTAGCGAGTCCACACAATAGTAACTAACGGCCGTTAGTATCCGGAGTGCCGGTAACCCTGCATTTGAGTCACGCAAACACCACTATTACATGTGATTAATGTGTTCTAGGTCTCTCTTCTCCCTCTTTCTCGAGCAACGTCTCCGAGAGCAATCTCCGGGTTTATTGGAGCCTACCCCATGTGATGTCTTCACATCTCATTTCTCTTGGATCTGACTCAAGTAACTACTCTCCTCCGCACTCCGTATCCTATCGTGTACCAGAGCACTGTCCATCACACTCATTGGGAGATGCAAACTGAAGGTTGCGAACTGAGACACCCACGAACGCGCGCAGCAAACCCCACGCTTGACAGACGCGCCAATCACGCTGCAACGTCGCCTGCAGGTGTCTGAAAGGGGCAATTGGGGAAAAGAGGGCCAGATCTCCGTGCAGTAGCAGGTAGGGAAATCCGGTCCAACGGCGCCGATCCCGTCCTCTAGCCGAAGGAGGGGGGAAGGGGGATGAACAAGAACAAGGGGGGTTAGGCATGTAAAGTTTGTCTGTGCGACGGTAACACAAAAAGCACATGCGCGCAAAATCAACACTTTTAGAGCATCTGCTTGAGAATCGGCGTATTGGGAAAACCAAGCACATGCCCTGGGCAAGCTACAGAGATTGCATTGCACCTGATCCGTGTGTTGATGAATACCGAAGCTTTGGCCGTTGAAGCGGATATCCCCAACAACTACCTAAGTTACCCGAACCCACAGCCCACAGCCTCGGAACATTGACAGCCATTGGACATATGTATCAGCGTCAATGAGAATGTCTCAGATTGACAACCTCGGATTGGTGTCATTGTAACTTTGTATGTATGAGCTGTGACTGCCATGGTGGCCAGTCATCTGTCAGTCAGGATGTACTTCCATGCCTCAGAGAAATGACAAGCACACCGCTTGACCAAAATCTTTTCTTTTTGCTTTCTGCCGGTCGTACTGTACGGCGTCTACTGTCTCGGACGCGGTGGTGTCGCGTCACAGGATCAACAGATGATGCCTCCAATAACCACAGCGCACTTACACTTCGTCGTGCTTCACGATAGCCATTCTCCTGACTTCTAGAAGCCTATAGTACTCCTACCTAAGAGCAGGCACCTCGGTAGAGACTTTTTGATGCATGAATTTCAGGTGCTTATGTAATTGTAGGTACCCGAGGTAGATAGGTATCTTCCTCTGTAGGGACTTCATCACTTCCCAGCCTCGTATGTACATCCATACCCCAGGTCCCCGAGTCAAAGGCCAAGCCACGTCAACGCCCCGGGCCGCATGATGATGACCCAAGAGATAAACTACTACCGTACCCGATCACTACTACCACCTCCCAAACCCAGTGATGTAGCCTGCCAGCCCCAGCTTGACAGCACGCACCACGCAACAAGACAGGCATATCCACACCCACTCATCTCCAGGTCCGAGGCACCGGTCCCGACGAAGCCTTGCGACCTACATGGGCACCGGCAACGCTAACCGCAACGCAGATACCTGCCGGACTTGCGTAAACGAAACCGTAGCAACAGCAGCAACAGCAGCAGCAGCTGAACATCAGCAGCCACCACGCCCATGCATCTCCGGAGAGCGTACCTTACTCACCGACGGCTCCGGGCCGTGACGGTGACCGTCACTGTCACCGTGGCTGTCACCGCGGCCGGCGTGAAATGCAAAACGCGTCATCAGCATCAAGCATGATCGATCGGTTCCGTCTTTTGGACTTTTTGCTTGGGGGGTGAGGCATCTCGCTTCGTCTCGCCTCGCCCTCGCCTCGCCTCGTCTCGTCGATTCCTACATACATAGGTACATACATACGTACATTCTATACTACCATGGCCGCAGGCGACGGTTACGTTTCCTTCCTCCTTATCCGGTGCGTCGGCGAGGCGGGACGAGCCAAAGCTTTTATGGATGGATGGTTCCTGGTTGCCAGGGGTTGGATATCGATGTATGTACGTACATACCTGTCGAGGTACATGTACGTACATTCCACTGTCCCTGATGCCGGTACTGGAAGCGCATTCGGAGGAGATCAGTCAGGGTCATGCATATATCTATTGTGCCAAAAATACCAGAGTCAAAAACACCAAAGGGGAGGCGCATCGCGCACCTCCATTACATCCACTCCATGTCATGTGCTCTCGCATGTCTCTGAGGTTGTGCTCAGTCAGTGTCTTGCGATCGGAGGCTGGAGAAGGCATCCCAAGCCATCGTCGATCCCAGCTCAGCTGGTGTGACACAAGTTTGAGGTGGTTACCTTACTAATAGGTAAGTAATAGGTGTGGGATAGGGTTATATGTATGTAATGTATGTTGATGGACATGTGGCTTGCACCATGCAGCAAGCAGGGCTGACCGATCGATCGATCCGCCGCCACCCGGCGCCGGGTGTTGTTGGTTGGGTGTGTGTTTGCTTCTGTCGCGCCCTAGTTGCTGTCTCTTGCCCAACTCGGCAGTTTTGATGCCGGGTCAAGCATCCAGATGCAGCGTCGCTTGCGAGGCTACCTGAAGATAGTACACACGACGAGATGACGAGAGGGGAGAAGAACTGAGACAGGCAGGCGCATCAACACAAACGGGGAACTCGTCACTGTCATTCTCATTTACTTTTTTCTTCTTTTTCCATGCCTTGCTTCATCGCCTTTTCCTGATCAGGCAGTTTTCCCTGTATCCCGCTCTACTTGTCACAACGCCTGAAACCAAACCGAGCCTCCATATCTTCCCGTTTTCCCGACTCTTTTTTTCCCTCCCCTATCCGATCCTCCCAATAACTTCCAGAATACAACCGGTAATAGCAGGTGCCCAAATCCTAGTCCAAAGTCTATTCCCAACCAAGGCACCGAATCAAGCAGGAAAAGGCAAAGAAGCGAAGTGGAAAACAAAAAGAAGAACCATGTAGTGTAGCAAACAGAACCAACCTCCCAAGTCTATCAAATGCAAACACCCTTTCCGATCCGATCCAGAAACGATAAGCAAAACACTTTTTGCGAACATAAACGCCCGTCCGGTTCAAGGTGAACGTGGGTCCAGCCTGGCGTCTCGGTCCTGTCCCGTGACATGGCGTAACTTCATATCGGCTCTGTACTGTGCTGTGCGCAGTTGGATTGCCGAAAGCAGCGCGGAAGAAGAATCAGAAGGGTCGCGGAAAAGCAAATGGTCGTGACAAAGTACCGGACAGTCGGGGCAAGAGGCGCATGTCGTGCCACGCGGAGGGGGAAGGTCGGCAAGGCGGCAAGGAAGTCGCAGCATCGGGAGTTGGACAACAGACCCGAGGTGAGATTGAGCAGCGAGCGAGCGCCGTCGGGGAGGACACATAGAGTTCCTTCTGGTGTTGCCTTCCGTGACACAACGCTGGCGAAGCGGTATGCAGGTGGCCGTTTTGTTCCGCACATGTCGGCGAACGATGCGGATTGCTGGATCACCGCCGAAAGTCACAGGCGACGTTTGGTTTGGCCATGCCACTTTCCGATGACCGTCTGATCCGGTGGTTTGCTGTTGCTCTATCAGTGCCTGTGTCAGCATGGAACCCTTGACCTGGACGAGGCAAACGACGGCATGCCGTCCATGATGGCTCCAGAGCTCCCGTCGGGTGGAAGACGCTCATTGGAAAACATCGCTCACGGAATCCGCGCTGCTGGTACCGCCGCCATCGAGATGAAACTCACCTGCAACGCTGCCCGCGGATGCGGTGGGAATGAGCCGCCGGGGACGCTACCCGCCACCAATCCCGCATACCCAGTTTGCCTCAGACGTAGCGAGCCATCTTCCACGACGCCCATCTGCCGTGACCGCATCCAGGCTGTTTAGCTGTCCAAGCAGCTGCGGCACGAGTGGAGTTTGCAGTACCGGCACTCCCAGATGAACCAAAAGGGCCCACTGAGGCAGATGTGGCAAGTCCATTGGATGAGAGTGTTGTCCGTCTTGATCATGACAAACTCATGAGCGCAGTTGCTGGTGTGAGCGAGTGCCATGGTGTCTGATGGTTGAAGTGTCTGGAGGTTTAAGTCAGCAAATAGCCTGAGACGTTGGAAGGGACCAATCTTCTTACCTACTGGAGACTAAAGGGTGGTAGTTTGGATGAGAAGCGTTCCTGTCTGGTGGCGTTAGCTTAGTGCCCTGCAGTGCGTCGGGATGCGTATCTCACAATAGACTAGCGCAAGGAGGTGGGTAAACAGTAGCGTTGTAACAGAAAGCGAGATGGTGATGTTGGCTAGTGAATTGGCCGTGAAGCTGTCAAGGTCCTGGAGGAATATCGTCGTGGCCTTTATATGCCGTCAAGACCGGTGAGACTGGGAAGCGTGGGGGAGAAGTCAAACAGTGTCGAGCGTGTTGCCGATGGTCGTTTGTTCAACGTGGGGCGTGACGGGAAGGAATTCGAATTTTGTGTGGCATATATCCAAGTCGGAAGCTGCAGACCTAGGGTGACGGGAGAGACGCTGGCTTTTAGAAGTCTGGGTCGCTCAGTGACGAGGTGGAGGTCCAGGAAGGGGTGCGCGGGTGGATCAACAGTTCAAGTTGGACACACACGCCTTCTCAGGTCCCGGTCAACACCCAGAAACAACGGTCGGACGGGACCAGAGAAACGTCGCAGGACGGCTTCCGGGTGCCGAGGTGAGCGGATCCGGAATCGGCATGGGTCGACAAGGCCGGTGAAGCGCGAGCGATCCTGTCTAAGTGTACTCCCGTCTGCCGATTTCTTACTCCCCTGGTGTGGTGTGTGTACTCGTAGGGCTTAGGAGGGTGCTGTAGACGGCTAGTTACAAGGAAATGGGCAATTGGCGAACCAAAGCACGGTAAAGGAGCCGGCAATCCAAGACGAAACGGATACAGCCAGCTGAGAAGCCAGGACATGATCGGACGGCTCTGAGATTCTGCGCACATCATCTGCGAGGTACTCAGTATGCGAAGGGTCTGGATCGAATTGGGGCCCTGCGTGATAGACAGAGGTGGAGAACGCTTCAAACCACGCATTTTCCAGCAGGGGACAAGAGATCGGACGATGAACCCGGGACCAGGATCACCCTTGATTCGACACGGCACGGGGGTTGCCTGTTACGGCGATGTGGAGGGCGACAGTAACCTCCTTCTTGGGTGAGCGTATGTTCAATTGGGGTATAAGTGCCGCATATAAGAAGTCTTTTAGCCGTTGAACCTTGGTTGAGCTCTTTTGCTAGCCGCCAGACGGATGTGTTGAAAAGGGACCACGCAATCCAAACAGGAGTTGATGTTGGGATCCTGGCGCGTGCCTGAGGCAGTTTGAGGCGCTTGTAGCCTGTCTGGAGCTATTCCGCAGTCATCAGTCCCATCGCGAAGGTAGTTAGTGAGCTAACCCCATGGCTGGCTGGGATGACGCCCCCATTGGCCCCAGCATCACAAGCCTAAAAGCCCTCTTGGCGCTGTCACAGGCCCGTCACTCGTTCTCTCTTCGGCCGTCGATCCCCAGGCGCTTGCAGGCAGGATTCCGTACAGAGTACTCCGTATGTATCGACAATAGGAAACATGGCCGGACGGTGTCGGAATTGAGCGCCTCGTTCGCCGAGGAACTAACAGGGTGGCACATGCCTCGTGCGCGATGGCAGTGTGACGGCGACGCCCGGGTACCTTGCATGTGCTGTGGAGTGGACTCGAAACAATCGAAGGCCCTATCTCGATGAGGTTTACAAGATGAGGTGGACAAAGGTGTCACCGTCCCGGTCAAGGTCCGCCGTCATTGAACGGGGTACTCCGGACGGCGTCGTCAGGTCGTTTGGAAGGTGAGAGAGAACGCCATGACGTTGCCGCATTTGTCTGGATTCGATGTGGTGCAAGAGTGGGACAGAACCCCAGACAGGGCTTGCTGTCAATGCCAGACAGAGAGGATGGGTAATTGCCATGTTCCACGTTGTGTGTTGTTCTTGTTGTTGACAATACGATCTGAAGTTTTTCTCGACACCGAAGTTGAAGTTACATCCGGGTGGTGAGGTCGGTCTTTCCCCTGGTGCGGTTGACGGATCAGGCAGCCTTCAGAGTTTTCCAAGCCCTGGATGCTCCTTCTCTTTTGGTAGCGCTATCAGGGCTTGACAATCCTCCAACTAGGGCCCGGGCGTGAATGGAAAGCACGAAGGAAGCACGCACGTAAAGTACCTATTCCGTAATGCTTTCCATATAGGTACCTACATTGGGCAGCGCTCGGGGATGATACTGCTTCCCGTCCGTCTCACGTGCTTGCGACCGACCGCACCCTTTTGTTCTCCTCAGCCACCTACATTGTTCATCAGTGTCATTATCACACATGCATCCACTACCAACTATTGAGCCCAAAATCTCTTGGACCAGGTTACGACGGAGTGCTGCGCCGCAGCCCAGCATCAGCATCCAACGGTTTTGCCTCGCTCGACAGCTTTGACAGCGGATCAATGTCACTCCACCATCTCCGCCCTCTCTACCTACCCCCGCCTCCAACCCGCTCTGTCTCTGACCATACCTTATGCATCTTCGGATCCGCTGGGCCCCGAAATGGGAGTTTGTCCTCTCACCGGTTCCCCCGCGATTGAGCCCCATCTTCCGTTTTGGGACTCTTGTGGCCCAATGTGGTAATACCATCATCAGGCTCGCCAGCCTGGGAAATGGATGGACATAGAGATGGTCAAAGCACCCAGTTGAGGCACATCAAACTTCACCTTGACGGACATCATCGCGAAGCTAGTGTGAGCTCGAGACACAGCCGAACTCAACCAACAAGACACCCTGTTTTCACAGTCCATGGCCTGACGGCCTGACCAGGGCAGCCCTATGCCACCCTGGCAGAGAATATTCTGGGGGGCTTCGATGGCCAGGGCCCTGGGCCACACAGCGGGTCCATCATGCGACGGCGGCGCCGACGGTGACAGGGCCGATTTACCTAGGTGACGTTGGTGACCTTCCAGAAGCTCCTCAATGTTCTAGCGCCGCTTGACTTTGCCAGCATCAGCATCGCATCGTCAACCGGCGGCTGGCGATGACTTCCTGAACCACCTGCTACCTATGTACATGTGGAGCAATTGGGCATAGCACTGACAGTGGTCCGGAACTCTCGTCAGTTTGTACGGAATATCTAACAGCGGACGTTCAAGGTCCGCCCTCGCCCCGACGGGAGTCGTCGCCGCCGCTGTCGTGGACATCTTGCCAGCAACCGTTGGATGTTTCAAGTTCACCCACAGGTGATCCTCCCGTCTTGCAGCCCAAGCGCGACGAGTACTCGGCCAATTGGGCGCCATTCCGCATCTCAACTGACCTCAAACACATGCGGCCGTCGCCGCCGACCTCCTGCAAGACGAGCGGCCGATGCCCTCGCTAATTACAGTGTTGATAGTGGCCTGCTCTCTTGCCATGGCTCGCGTGTTGATGAAGCGCCGACCTCGAGGACCGACTCGGCAGTTTGCACCGCAGGATCACGGCGGAAAGGCCACGGACCCGTCACAATCGACTGACTCTGGCATGAGAGACTGCCTTGCTTCCTGCTACGCACACTTTGTTCCGGGCGCACAGAACCACCAAGCTAATTTCCTCAACCGTCTCCGGTTTCAGCCTGGTGGACACCCCATCACAACAGAATGGAAACATTCCGCCATCCGAAACGCGGACGCCGCTGGACGCTTAGCCATAACTAACTCTCGGTCTACCACTGGAACTGCCGCACAACGGGAGGCAGGACTGAGCCTTGTAGCAACGCCAACAACGCTTAGGTTACACGCTGGCCCGCCCGGTGGCATTGTTGTTCCTGGCTGCCGATGACAGCCAGCCAGCGAGCCGGCCAAACTGACGCCGGTATTTGCTTCCGGGCAGCCGGGACAATTCCCGTGACAGCATCTAGATTCCTGCCGCATACATACTTGATGTTTGGCATCAAAAATGATCTTCGAAGCATATGCGATGACAAATTGCGGTTCTCTTCGGCTACACACTCCCGGGATTGACTTTGCATTGCCATACACTATGTACATACAAATGGCCTCGAGCTTGACGAATTCCGCCCCTGGCTGCTTGTCCTTGTCACTCCCGTCGGGGATCCGCCAAGGAGTGGGTGGTACGCCGTTGAAAGAAGCGTGGCCTGCGACAGCAGCCCTGGCAGATCTTCGCAAGGGTCTCCGTCACACAACACACAACGCGGGCCTCACCCCACCTCTTCTCCCCCCTGTTTCCACCTGTCCGAACCAGTTCAAAGGTCTGTCCGGATCTCCGTGTTGGCCTCCACCTCGGCCGACGAGCTGACAGCCGGCAGCATCCTTCAGCACCTAAGTAGTAAGTCCCCCTTCCCCCACGCCACCGGTTGCCTGTCGGCGGCTCTCGGTCGCGGGAGCGATGACGAAAGACCCTTTCTTTATGCTAGGACGTACATACTACTGTAAGAGTATGTGTACTCCGGACATACATACATCCGCATCTGTACAGGCCACACCGGCGCGAGAAGGCCCGACACGGCGTGACGTGCCTTAGCCGAAGGTAACCTGGCTAGTTGTGACGAGCAGGACGCTGTGAACGGATGAAATTCGAGAAAGAGGATTCATTATGCGTCCTCCGTACGCAGTCACGATTCGCTTGACCCATCACTCCCAGAGCCACGGCCGGACCTTCACACACGGCCCCGGTACCATTGATTCTTCGGTCTTGTTGTTGTCTGCCGAAATCACACCAAACCAACCTGACTTCCTCCTTCGGTGGACGAGGGGACGTATCTGCAGCCCCATCATTCATTCCGTCAGCACGCAAGTAGGGCCGGTCCGCGCGTCGTCCCCCGCCAACGGTCCGCGGAAATCGGAACCAGAGATCACCCACACATACGAGTACACATATTACGACTGAGTACGACAGCTACCACACTGCTCTCCCTTCAGGCATCATCAGGTCAATCACCCAACAAGTGTGATACTGTTGCTCCCCGGGTCTCGTCTACATTCCCAATCCATGGTTGGAATCCCCCTCTCATTTGGTGCCTAATACTGCTATTGTGAAGCGATACACCTTTATTGTCCAACAAGTAGTAATACTTTATAATGATGCCCGTTGTGCAAAACACAGAACGAATGCCTATGTGGGCACCACCAATCCTCTGTATTGTTGCAGAATAACCAAAACGCCAAAAAGCACCTCCTTCCATTCCTCCTCCCCCCCACCACATGCACCGTGTTTCCTCCTCAAACATTTCCTGTGGCAGCAAAGCCACCTGTCTGAGGTGCCTGCCCAGGTATTATGGGAGAATGGGAGATCCCGTCTGCGCGGCGTTGATCCGGGACTACCCCTCAACACCCTTGCCGTCGGTTGATGTGAAATGCCGCCCTATAGTACCTGAACGACTAGCATATAAGTGCATACTACTTCTTAATAAATACATAACTAATGGAATATATCCACGGACTTTGCCGGTCGGGAAGTGAACCCGAACCAAGTCCTGAGTCATATAGCGGGGGTACGGTACACTAGTGCCTTCGAGATGCCGTTCCATGCTATCTGTCTGACACAGGCGACCATTCCATGTCAGGCTTTCCCTAGTACCGTAGGTTTAGTTACTCATACCTGTCTATACCTATAGTAGTAACATCCGATCCAACAAACCCCCCATCGGTCATCATCCATCACCCCAGTTTGCGTCACTGAGAGCTTTTCGCAGGATTTCCTCCCCTTCCCTGACAGACGACACCGAATTGAAGAAAGAAATTTCCAGAACGCCGCTCAGCCCCTCGTCCTGGTTCATTCGTATCATCAACCATCACCCGCTTCTTCAGTCTCCGTGGTGTGCTCGCTCCTCCTTTCTGGCGCACAGATGACCGGCCTAGGCACCACACCGGCCATGGAATTTTCAGGATTCGGACCACTGCCCCGAGGTCAATGGGTGCTGCACTGACTCATTGTCGGCTCATTTCGTCCCTCTCACGTATGGAAATACGTTGTTCAGCTGGCAGCCTTCTCAGCTGGCTCGGTCTCTGCTGCTGTTGCCGGCGCTTCTGATGTTTCATCTGATTTCTCCGGCGCCGGAACTTCCTCCGCATTCGTGGCAGGCTCAGACGCAGCAGACGCGGGTTGCCTCTCCTCACCTTCTGTTTCGCCTTCTTTCTGTTTGTCCACAACATCGGACTCGGGCGCTGGTTGCCCCTCGCCTTCTGTCTTGCCTTCCTTCTGCCTGTCCGCAGCAGCATCGGATTCAGGCGCCGGCTGTTCCTCACCTTTTGTCTCGCCTTCGTTCTGCTTCTCCTGGAAGGTGAAGGCGTCCGACAGGTTGACGGCCAGGAACGTCTTGGGCAGCTTGACCCTGTTAAAGAGAGAAGGGGGGGTTGGGTTAGCAGGGACAACCTTGCACAAGGAAAAGGAGGAAGCTTACTGATGAAACTTGGCCCGCAGCGTCTCAATCACCTTCTTCCAGTCCGCATGGGCTGTCAGGCTGCGACGAGGGGCGCAGCCGATGCAGTGGCGGCTGTCAAGCTGGACGTCGAGCGGGTCAAAGACGTGGCATCCTGGGCTGATGGTGATCTTGATGCTGTAGTTGAAGGCCGGGCCAGCATCCCCGTCGGTCTCGTCGCCGTCGCCGTCGCCAGTGCCGCTGCTCTTGGCCGGCGCGTTGGTGGGCATCTCGTACAGCTCAAAGGAGATTTGTGACAAGTAGTCAAGCTCGGGGATGGTGGCGCGCTTGATCTTGGTCTCGAGTCCGCCTTCGAGGATGCAATTCAGCAGCGTGTAGATGTGCGACTCCTTGGTGAAGTAGATGAAGGTCTTGGCGTCGTCCGATGCCTGCATGTCCTCGAGATCCTCGACGATCTCCTTGAGGAGAGGCAGCGAAGTGAGGAGGCCGATTTCGAGCTGTACACAATGTTTAGCATATTGCCCGTCAAGAACCCTGAGTCAACGAAACTCACCTTCTCGCTATCAGAGATGCCGTACTCCTGCGGGCAGATAAAGTCAAAGAGCACCTTGGCCAATTGGTACAGCTCACGCAGCGGCTCGAAGCGGGCGTCCGTCTTCGCCTTGGTCTGGCTGTTGCCGCGCTGCAGATGGAAGTACTTCTCAGGCAACTCGGCCTCGCCAGAGCTGCGCATGCCGTTGAGGAACGACCGCCGGTGGAAGATGCGCCGCACCGACCTGTGATGGGCGGCGTGGTCCTTGTCATCCGAAGAACGGTCATCTATTGCGCTGTCTTTGTGGTGTGCTTGAGCTTGCTGCTGTTTCGCGGCGTCCTTCCCCGCGCTGATATTCAGGCCGTACTCCTCTTCGAGCATGGACCGCGGAGGAGTGAAAACCCACTCGAGGAACTGGCGGTTGTGCAGGGCGTCGAACTTCATCGTGTCGTAAAGTTCCGAGATCTTGCTGGGGTCCATCTTCTCGCCGTCGCAGAACTCGGCAAACAGCTTCTCCCAGCGCTCACGGAACAGCTCGGCGTCCTCACCGCAGCACCAACGCGCCTGGATGTTGCTGACCGCATTGGCCTGTGACAGCGAATTGACGGATGCGAGCGAGGAGAGTGATACAGCCGATGAGCCTGTCTCACCGAGGGAGCTCTTGTCACCGTTGCTTCCGCTGTTACCGTTATTCGTCCCGTACAACTTGGCGTAGTTGTGGTGCATGACACGGCGGTGGAAGTTCATGAGCTGGACGACGCGCGTCTGGACCTCGAACGGCTCAGGCATCTTGTCGGGCCAGGCGAACTGCGGAGGTCGTTCGTTGCCCTTGCGTAACAGGCCCTTGAGCTTCTTCTTGACCTTGTCCATCTCGTCCTTGGCCGCGTTGCTGTCGTCGAGCAGGTCTTTGCGGATCGTGATGAAGTCTTCAGGGAGGTCCTTTTTCTGGAGGAAACTTGCAGCCCAAATCTGCGCGCTCGTAACGACGCGGCGTTCGCTGCTGCTGAAGACATGCACCTCGTTGAGCACGTCACGGTTCATGAGCTCGAGGTCGCTGCGCATGCTCTCTCCCAGCTCCTGAGCCTGGTAGCGTGCAGAATGAGTCGGCTCGCCACCCCACTTGACGATGAGCTGGAGCTTGTCAAGCACCAGGCTTTCCTCGGCCGCTGTGAACTTGGACATGGTGACTCCCGAGAGCGAGTCGGTACGTTTGGTGCGTGGCGCTGGCCGTCCCTGGGCGTCCACATCATCGTCCGTCTGAACAACGGCCTCTTCGGCAGCGTCATCTTTGTCCTTGGCCGGCTTCTGCTTCTTGCGGAACATAGGCTTGATCTGCACCTTGGTGCCGGCCCAACTGCCCTTCTTGATGAGCACATTGCGCAACGCGTTCAACTTGTTCGGATCCTCGACGCCCTCCGCAAAGGCCTCGTCGACAGCATCCAAAACGCTCGCTAGGGCTGGCTCGCCGATGAGCAAAACCTCCTCCTGATGCCCACGGAGCAAACGGATGAAGGGCGCCGTGTGGAAGGTAAACTTGTATTTTTGTTTGGGCGTCCGGTCCGCATGGCGGATCACCGATACAACGCCCTTCAACTTCCAGCTTGGCTTGGGTGGCGGCGGTGGAGGTGGCTCCTGTTCCTCCTCCACTGCTCCCGGCTCCGTGGAGACAATCGGGGGAGAAGTCGATGTCGGAGCTGAGCTGTTGGCGTCTTGTGCGACAACCGAGAAGTGCGTCGCCAGGGGGCTGGGTGGAACGACCGCCTTGGGATCCTGCTTTGTCAAAGTTGCAATCTCGGCAGCAGGCAGTTCGCGCGACTGCCGTTCCAGGCTCTGCCTGATTTGCGCGGGGACCTCCTTGTCCTTGGAGGCCCGGCTGGAGTCGGCGTCCGGTGAGGGGCTGACTGTACTAGATCGGGCGGCGTCTCTGCGGAGCTTCTCCTTCATAAAGATGTCACGCAGGATGTTGGCACAGTGATCGTAGTAATCTTCGTTGTCCTTGACGAAGCTCCAGCCGTTGACATCGATAACGTAACTCTTGCCGTTCGTGCGCAGCAGGTCGAAGCCGCACACTCGCTGGCCAAAGGCGGTGCTGATCTTGCTCGCAATCTCCTTCTCTTCGCTGCTCAGAGCTGTCACATAGCGGACTTCTTTGCCGTGAGTGTTGCGGCGCACCACGCCGTCAACAACCGGCGACTTGCGCGTCTCAGCGTGGCAGTAGGCAGGACCGACCGTATACGCCTTGACGTCTTCAGCATTATCGACTTGCATAAAGCGTTCATAGATGAAGCTGTCGTTGGGCTGTGTGATTGCGCGGGGCACCGACAGGCCCTCGACAAACTCGCTGCTCTTGTTGCCGATCTTGCGGAACAACTTGCGGGCGCCACCGCCGGCGGACGAAGGGAAGTAGATGATGATGTTGTGGTCCTCCCCGCTCGTGGGCTTCTCGACGAAGGGTTTCTTCATGAGCTTCCCATCGACTGACAGGATATCACCTCCGTCTAGGAGCTCAACCTTGCGCGGGGGTGCCGAGCGGATCTTCTCAGCTTCGGAGTCGACAGGGTCGAACGAGACGCCGCTCACGTCACGGATGTACTTGCAGATATCAGGCGTCAGCACACGAGGGCCACCATCACGATTCACCTCGATTCGTTGGGGCGTCGGCACGCCGATTCTGTCCAACAGGCGAAGGCAGAGTCGGCGGTCCCAGAGGATCTTTTGCATCGGCACATCGTTGACGCAGAATGGCTTGCGGGCTTTGACGTAGGCGATCGCCTTTTCGAGAGGGAAGCCATCCGAGTAAAAGCAAATGAGGTAGTCACTAGGCCCGTTAGCATGGGGAAGCAAGGAGAGAGGGAGAGGCGTACCAAATGGGCCAGTTCTCAATTTCTATTCTTGGTCAGTCGCTGCGGTAATGGGTACCGGAATGGGACACTTACCCTCGTCAAGAATCACCTTGTCACCAAAGACGCATACGTCGAACTCACGGTTCTTGATCAACCGGTTCAAGATATTGCGACTGGGCTTGCTCCGGGCCTTGACATCCAAGGCGCACACGCCAATGACGCCCCAAGGGGCAGGCTTGTGCTCCTCCTTCTCCGGGCGGACGACGCCGCGGTCACCGCTCGGGCTGTGATGGCTACTCGCTCCGGTACTGCCGCTAAACCGTCTCTGAGCCCGGCTCCTAGACCTAGTAGGCTGAGATCGCGTTCCGTTCCGCTCGGCTTGCTGAGCACTTCCCGGCTTCTTGGAAGGGTCTCCCGAGGACTGAGCCGCTTGGGTTTCTGACGGACCGAATGTCTTGGATGACGAGGCTGCCGAGCTAGAGATACCACGGAGCGAGGCGATGCTGTGCACCGAGCTGATGCTGACCCGGTGGCCAGCCCCTGCCTCGGAAACAGAGGAGCGGGCGCTTCTGAGGATGGGTTCAGGCAAGGAGCGGTGATGGGTTGGATCCGAGCTTGAGAGGGCGCTCAGACGGGGCGTGTCCTGGGTCTCTGTCTCTTCCTCGATGGCGCATTCTGTTAGAGCGGTGGCATGGGACAAAGCGTCCGGTCGCACTGGATCCTTTTTGTCTTGTGTAGCGGTAGATGCAGCTGGGGTTTCCGTCTCGGGATCAGGCTGGCCGGTCCTGGGAGAAGGGATCGGAGATGAGCTGGCTGCCGCTTCTGCTTGTGCCACGGGGGATTCGCCCGAGTCTACTTTCTTGTCAGGCTCCATGGTGTCGGAAGGCAGGCCCTGGATGTGTGCCGGGTTGAGGGTGGCTGTTCGGTGTGCTGTGTGAGGTCGTGTCAGCGAGATTGGTGGTTCCGCGAAGAGCATGTGGCGAATTGTACAGACAATGGATGGGGATATGTCCAAATATCGGTACTGGGGATTATCCGGTTCCCGTGTCTAACCAACTCAAGAATTAGCCAAGAACTGACACAGAATCCCCAGTGAACTTGATTGCGCCAGGGTATGTCTGGTGCAAAGGCTGGGAAGCAGAACCCAGATGGCGGAGGAGGAAGTTTTATGAGTTGGCGGACGCCGAGTCAATGGCACTGATACGTGTGTGGTTGCAGCGGCTGTCGGATGTCAAAAGCCTAGAACCCGGCAATAGGAACAGTGGGGAGGGTCAGTTAACCAGACAAAAGCCGGGACCAAGGTCTGGAGGGGCAACCCTGGGATCCCACCAGCAAGACAACCATGACGCAGACCGAGGCAAGCAAAGAATGAGCGTTTTCCACCATTGAGAAATCCATACCGCAATTCGAGGCTGATCTTGCTATGTCGTTTGTTTGCTTATCCATCCACAGACTGTCCATTATTTCCCAACACTGCAGGTGGTCGTGTGACATGCTGCCATTTTCGGACACAAATCGTCCAGATGGTCCAGTTTGCTGCTGCATGGCGCAGTAACTTTGACATGTGCATAGGTACCTCCCAGGCACTAGCCGGGAAAAGCGGTCTGGGTGGCTTGCTCAAATTCCATGTGAAGCACGGGATGCATCTTCGATGTAAAAAATGTTCTGGAACCGGAGGTGGACCCTAACCCTGAGATCAGAGCCCATCGGCATCCGGAGCTGCCAAGTGCCGATAGTGGGTCCGGATAGCCACAGCGGATCGCCGTGTGGCTGGAAATTTCTGGCGAGGCTGCTGCTGTCCTTGTCCCATCCAAAACTTTCAACCGCTTGACCACGACCAAGTCCACCAACAACACAAGCACAACGACAACAAGCCATCGTGGCCCCATTTGTAACGAAGGACGAGAACCCATACCGAGGCAACTTTGATGCTGGCTACCTAAGCCAGCTGGCCGCCGCAATGCCGCACTCAGAACCCGACCGACCGCTGGTCAAGCGCCAGAAGACCGACGCCGGCAAGTCCCAGCCAAAGCGCAAGCAAGGCTCGGCCATTTTTGCGCCCTATCGAGTAAGATAGCTGCCCTCCTCTGTTGGACTCTCAATCGCATGTCGCTGACCTCTCCAGACCATTGGTCTCGTGTCTCCTACCGGCGTCCCCTTCACCTCCATCCCCCTCGGCAAGACCACGTTCCAGATCACCACCTCTGTCGGCCGCGCCCTGCAGACCTACGATCTCAAGCGCGGTCTCAATCTTGTCTTCGTCACCCGCCCCCAGACTCCCGCTAATATCACCGCCACCCATGCCTGGAAGGAGAAGGTCTTTGCGGCATACGGCAACCCGCAATGCGGCGAGCCTCAGGGACTCTGGGCCTTCCAACGAGGCAAGAAGGTCGCCGAGCTCCCGATGCCCGCAGACCTCGACCAGCCTCTCCGCCAAATTTTGATCTTCGGGTCGTGGATTGTTGGCTGCGCAACGACCCGCATTGAAGTGTGGAAATCAGACACCTTCGAACATTACACCACACTCTTCACCGCCGCCGCCCGCAAAGGCGACAACGACATCACTGGAGGTATCTGCAGCATGCCCACTTTCCTCAACAAGATCTTCGTCGGCCGCCGTGATGGTTGGGTTGAGATCTGGAACGTGAGCACCGGCAAGCTCATCTACACCATTTTGCCCCCTCACCCTGACTGCGGCGCTGTCACCTGCCTCCAGCCTTCGACTGCCCTTTCGCTCCTTGCTATCGCCTATGCCTCCGGTCCGCTCGTCATTCAGAACGTCCTCACCGACAAGCCGGTCCTGTTTCTGGAAGCTGCCGGCACTGAGGACGCGCCAGTCACTTGCATCTCGTTCCGCAGCGACGGCCAAGGCGCTGGTCCGGATGGTCGCAAAGATGGTGTCATGGCCACAGCTACAAGCGCTAGTGGCGATGTCACCTTCTGGGACCTCAACAAAGGAGGTCGCGTCATGGGCGTGTTAAGGAGCGCTCACAACCCGCCATCGCACGACCGCGAAGTCCGCGGCGGCATCAGCCGTATTGAATTCCTTGCGGGCCAGCCCGTCATCGTCACCAGCGGCCTCGACAATTCGCTCAAGTCGTGGATCTTTGATGAGTCACCATTCTCTCCTGTTCCCCGAATCCTGCACTCCCGCAGCGGCCATGCAGCCCCTGTGCGCTGCCTGCAGTTCTTGCCATCCGACTTTGACGGTGCCGAAGCCGGAAGTAAGTGGCTGCTCAGCGGTGGCCGCGACCGTAGTCTTTGGGGCTGGAGTTTGCGCCGTGATGGCCAGAGCGCCGAGTTGAGCCAGGGTGCCATTCGCAAGAAGGCCCGCAAGATGGGCATCCTCGCTGGCGGCAACCACGGCCCGACCACCACGCTCGATGACCTGAAGGCTCCCGAGATCACTTGCATTGCCTCGTCGTTGAACCGCGACGGCGGCATGGGCGCAATGCCTGGCAAGCAGGTGATTTGGGACAAGGGCAACGACAAGGCCCGCCCGACCAACGCGGAGCTGAGCGCGACGACTGGGTGGGAGAGCGTCGTCACCGGCCACAAGGGCGATCCCTGGGCCCGCACATGGTTTTGGGGCCGTCGCCGCGCGGGTCGTTGGGCTTTCAAGACGGGTGACGGTGAACCTGTATCCTCTATCGCGGTCAGCTCCTGCGGTACGTTCACGGTTGTCGGCTCGGCTGGTGGCAGCATCGACGTCTTTAACCTCCAGTCTGGGCGCCACCGCCAGCGATTTCCGTCGCGCCTCACCCCAGCGCAACTGCGCCAGCTCAAGATGCAGCAGCTCCGTACGCTCGACGGCGTTGAAAAGCTCCGCGCGCATCGCACCTTCGCCCCGGGTACTGGTCGTCACACGGGCGCTGTTACGGGTCTTGTTGTCGATCCGCTCAATCGCACTCTTGTGTCGTGCGGCCTTGACGGAAAGATCAAATTCTGGGATTTTGTTACGGGCAATCTGGTCGACGAGCTGGACTGGGCACCCATGGTGCGCATTACCGCCTGCCGCTATCATCCAGGCAGTGATCTGCTCGCCGTCTCGTGCGACGACCACTCTATCCGAGTCGTCGACATCGAGACCCCACAGACAATTCGTGAGCTTTGGGGATGCCGCGGTGAAGTCAACGACTTCTGCTTCTCGCCCGACGGACGCTGGATCGTGGCTGCTTCGGCGGACTCTGTGGTGCGTGTCTGGGATCTTCCCACGAGCCACCTGATCGATGCGTTCCGCTTGGAGCGTCCTTGCATAGCTCTCGCCTTCTCTGCGACGGGCGAGTACCTCGCCGGCGCCGTCGAAGGAGACCTTGGCGTGCAGTTATGGACGAACCGCACACTGTTCCGGCACGTTCCGACTCGCCAGATCTCGGATGCCGACATTGCCACGGTCACAGCTCCTACTGCCTCGGGAGAGGGCGGCCAAGGTCTTATTGAAGCGGCGTTCGACGAGGCCGGCGACGCGGAGGAGGAGAGTGATGGAATCACGGCACCCACCGTTGATCAACTCAGCGAAGAAATGGTCACGCTCAGTCTGGTGCCCAAGAGCCGCTGGCAGACGCTGCTGCATATCGACTTGATACGCGCCCGTAACAAACCCAAGGAGCCACCCAAAGCACCAGAGAAGGCGCCCTTCTTCTTGCCGTCGCTCGGCGGACCGGCCTCGCTGCTGCCGGCAGAGCAGGAAAAGAAGCCCGAGCCGGGAGCCTCCCGCTTGACACAGCTGGATCGGTTGAAGGACCGCCAAGCGCTGACCTCCAAGTTGTTGACCTGCGGCAGGTCAGGGGATTGTACGTTTCGCACTCACTATCTTGCGTTCTGTTGACCTCAGCTAACCGTAACCTAGATACCGATTTCCTGGAACACCTCAAATCGCTCCCGCCATCAGCCGCTGACCTGGAGCTTCGCTCGCTCTCGACCGGCGACGGTGACGAGTCCTCCAACGAGCTGTTGCACTTCATCCGGGCGCTGACGAGCCGCCTGAAAGCGCGCCGCGACTACGAGCTGGTGCAGGCGTGGATGGCCGTGTTCTTGCGGCTGCACTTTGACCTGGTCATGGCCGACCCGGCCTTGTTGCGCGAGCTGGAACAGTGGCGGGCATGCCAGGCTAAGGAGCGGGCACGGCTGGATGAGTTGATTGGGTATTGTGGAGGTGTGGTTGGGTTCTTGAGGAGTCCGAGAACGTGAAGGGGTTGGGGCTTTCATGTGTGCATGTTCAAGGGATCTACGCTGTTGCGTTTGGGTTGGATAACTTCCAGCGTTATGAAGCTTGTGGTGACCGGTGATAATCTAAATTCCCAACCAGGTTTCCATGAATCGTTTAAGCTTAGATTTACCGCGGTAGGGGCAACAGTTTCATTCACGAGAGCGAATCTGGATCATCATTCTTGGAGTGTTTTGAGTAAGTCCAGTGTCTTTATCCCTGGAGTCTATGCTGTCCCAGTTGACGGGAGTCGGAACTGCGAGAATCGATCTTCAAGGACTCCCGAAGGCATCAACGGGTTTGCATCCAGGCGAGATTTTACCCTGCAATGACTCCGCAGGATGGCAAAGCTCATTGCCGCCGTAGCCCTCCTCACTAAAGACTGCCCCCATCAGTCAATCCTTCGTCTCCTTCCTCCGAGGCCACTTCTTCCGCCGTCCATAGACTTTTCCACATTGTTTCCTTCCCCATTGACAAGCAGCCCACCAGTCCTTGCTTAACGGCCAACTGTCCTGATGCGCCGCTTGTCGTTCTCGAGCATTCTGTCCTCGAGTTGCCACATTTCTTCGTCGGCGGATTCGACGCCATCCAACTCCTGCTCATATCCCCAACCATCGCGTGGATCGGTCCTTGGCGAACTATCCGGTTGGTCGTTCTGGTTGTCTTCGTCGTCGTCCTGGTCGTAGTACCATCCGTGCGGCTGGCCTTGGTCTGAATCGTCGACCGGGTCTTGTTGTTGCCCGAGGTCAAAGGGATCCGGCTCGGGCTCCCAGGCCGAATCCGAGCCTGTCGACTCGTAGGCCCAGGTTTGTCGCTCGTGATCCACGTTCTGCAGCCTGTGGACAATGCTCTCTGGCTCATACAACCGGTTCACTACCTGGATGGCTGAGGTTGTTGACAGATGGCCCCAATTTACCGGTGAGTGTTGCCGGTACAGCGGCTGCTGATAGAGGGGAAGTTGGTAGAGGGACGGATGGTAGAGGATCTGCGGACGCGGGATGGTTAAACGCAGGTACGCGATCATAACCCCAATGTAGCAAGCCTCGTCGCTCAATTCAGCGATGGCATCGTCGAGGATATCGATGAAGTCGTACTCTCCCCAGCCCAGTTGTCGGAAATTGGTGGCAAGTGTGCGGATAGTGGAAGCCGCAAGAACAATGTTGTCTCTCTCGGCTTGGAGATGCTCAATCTCTGCAAGCAGATGCTCCCGTTGCTCCGAGAGCAGGCGCTCACGGCGTTCTGCGAATGTCTCGTTGGGAGCCATGATGATCGCTGGTGACTTGAATGTCTGGACTTCAACTTGGGTCGGTTAGCAGGCGTCCAACAGAATATCTTGGTATCTCTGTTACTCAGGTATAATATGGATGTAATAGAAACTCACCGACAATCGGCAGAAACAAGTACTTGAGAAGGGGGGTGTAGAAGTTGTTGCCGACTTGGCTGTCTCGAAAGTCGGTCCTGGTCAACCCGTGAAGTTTGAGGAAATATTATCTCCCCCCCCCCCCCCCAAGGAGCGAAAGAAAGAAAAAGACCTCAGGTAGGATTCTGTGCTTAGAGAATAACCCCAGTTGTTGATGTGGGTTGAGGGAGAAGGTTGCTTGGGTTGTTAATGCACACAACCAGGCCCTGTTTAGAAAATATGTGTGGGAAAATGAGAGGCTAGGATCTTTCATTGTCTTTCCACCGTTGGCCTCCCCGAGATTTCAAGGAATTCTCTCAAATCCTTGAAACAGTGCCTCTATTCAACTTTGTTTGGGCAACTACCCAAGTCCTCCATCTAATTGTTATTATTCTTGATCAGATGTGCCGCCTCAAACATGTTTGGCAAGACCCATCCTCAGGACAACTGTGATTTCAGCTAGTTGATGAGAGTTTGAGAATTGCCAAGTACATTGCTCTTCATGGCTTACTACCTCAGGACTCATCATCCGAGTCGGCTTCAATGTGTTAGGGTTAGATAGGTTCCAGCGTTGTGAAGCTTGTGGTGACCGGTGATAGTCTAAATTCTCTCGGACAAGTCCTCGTGCGCCACTCAAGCCCACGAAATGAGACCAGATATAATACGGTGACAATGACGGGATTGGATCTGCTATCAACACAACACAGCAGGACGGTGATCAGGTAGACAAACAAACTACATTGACTAGTACATTTCCGTTTCATATGGCCGCTACTTGATCACCATTCCTCATCATCATCCCGTCTGCCTTTCTTCCCCCGCTTCTTCCGTTGGCCCTTCTTCCGTCGGGCATAACCCTCCATCATTTCCTCGCCAAACTTGACATTTCCCTTGCGATGATTGTGCTGTTTACCCAAGAGACGGTTTTGAAGATCCCACATCTCGTCTTGCTGACCATCATCGTCGGTACCTCCCAGGTCCTCCGGCTTCACGTTGTCCGGAGAGTATGGAGTTGGGTGGTGCTTTTGATGGTCCTGCTTGGCCGCGGAATCCGAAACCGGCTGGTGCTACTTGTCATGTCGAATAATATCTTCCGGACGAAGGATCTGCTGCTTCGCAAGAGAAGCGCGGTTGGACAGATCGGTCAGCTTGAGGTGTGTTTCGGCGAGAACGTCGAGGAGCTCGTGATTCTTCCAGCCCTTGTCTAAGAGCTGGTTGGTCCAGTCGACGAGTGATGGGGAATAAGAGTTGATCGTGGATTCTTCGTCGTCGAGCTTTTGGTGCTTGGCGAGAAGACGCTCGCGATCTTCACGTTTTTGCTGCTCTTCTTCCTGTTGCATTCGTTCCTTCTTTTTGGCCTGCTCCACCATCGCCTGAAATAATTGGCGCCGTTCTTCGCGACGGAGCTACCACTCGGCCATCTCCGTCTCCCATGGTTCCTGCTTGGGTTTTGTGGTCATGGCTGTCTTGAAGGTCGCAGTTAGTTTCCACGTCAGCCAAGTTGCAGGATAATGTGCGGATTGTTGAAAATCCGACGTCGACATCGTATAAACTTACCGAGTGATGGTTGGAATACAAAACTCCCAGAGGAATCGCTCTTGGAGTCGTCTGGGGATTGTAGGATTGAGGAAATGTGCGGGGTGATGGAAGATGTGTGATGGAAGTGAAAAACCCAAGGTATTGGGTGGGTGTGTGTGTGTGTGTGTGTGAAAGCGGAAAATCCGAAGCTCTTGAGCGTGGGCTGTGCAATAAGCCACCGGGGACTCCAGGGAGAATTTCACTCAATCCTCCTAGGCACCGACACACGCTTTCTTCTCGAGCTTGGACACCGACTTGACAGGAAGAATTTCAAATGTTTACCCTCCTCAACTAACACGACAAACCTCGAATCCGCTCACACACACCTGGACTTCCAGTGTTTATTCGGAACTTTCTGTGCAATCCTAACTGAGAGGCCGTCCCCTTGCAGTTCCTCACCCCAAACAGGTATGTCAACGCATGTTGTTCATGTCTCCCATGTGTTCCGATGCGTCGAGAGAGGTCGGTCGTTGTCTTAAACGTCGTTCCAGCTGGCAACCAGACTCACTGACCAATCAGCGCGAAGGTTCTGAGCCAAATTGCTTGGGCGTGTGGGGCTAACTGACAGGGTTCAGCTCCAGTCTCTCATTGCCTCTTTGTCAACGCAGGTTCTCTGCGATTTACTTACCACACCAGGTCCTCCAATTCCTCCAACTTCCGTCCAGGAAGTTGAGCGATCTTAATCCTCAAAAAAGGTGAGCAACCGACTTTCCTCACCAACCACACCAAACATTGCTCTGTCGAGAGCTCGCCAAGCTCAGCAGCACGAGGGTGTGAAACCCATCTTCCGGCTCAAACATTCAACAACATGCACTACCAGGGCGTCGAAGTCGGCTTCAAGGAAAGCCAAACTGCGGCGTTGGAGATGTCCAATTTCGGCGGCATGTTCTTCGTCAGCGAGCTCCATCGCCTCCTTAGTCAATCCCAGATGCCCGAGGGTCAGCGCGGCTACTCCCCGCTCGATCCCCAAGGCCATTATTCTTCGCGCGATCAACTCGGAGTTGGACCAATGCGGCCATCCCACCTGTTCCCCCTACCAGAAGTGCACTCATCAAGAGTGCAATTGGATGTCGGGGCCAAAGTTTGCGGCAAACGTGTATTGCCGGGTCTTGCGTGACATCTTCGGGCAGATGAAGTGTACGGCCTCACTGTCCATGCCGATCAAAGATCACACTGGACACTGACCGTTGGTTATTTACTTTTTACAGCACTTGATCAATATTTCCCAGGGCTTGGAAAATTCATCGCCGCAGTTCATCACAAGGATTCTCCAGGTGAGTTCGCTATCAGCCCAGTCCCCGGTACGGTTGACGTCGACTGACAAATAACCATTTCAGTGCATCTCGGAAGGAAGGTCAACACATCAGCGCTCAAGTCGGACATTGCTGCCGCCGCCACACCTGAGGACAAATGCCGGATTGTTTTAGCACGTCTCGGTATTGTGGTGGCGCCCAAACCGCCTACTCCCAGCGAGCAACTCCGCAGTCTATCCTGAAAACCGGCGAGAGCGCGAAATCGTCGAAGAGAGGTCGGTCTCCTCACGATGCGGAGGGCGGAAGAGCGGCAAAACGTGTGTGATGGGCCTGAAGCACCACGCTGGGACCTAAGCGTCATGGGGGCAAGCATTTGCGTGAGCTTGATCTGGGACATAGCATTCAACATCTTAACTGGAAAATGGGCGAGAAATCTGATGATATTGGCAAGGATTGGCGCATATTCCGAGGGAGAAGCTAGTCACTAGACACATATATGGGAGGCAGAGCGTCGATTGCAGAGGAATGACAATTCACGATCATGAAATCGCTTCTATTAATTCCCAAGCAACACCCCCAACCGACATGCTCCATTGCATTCTTTTAACAGTTAATACGATTACAATCAACGCACCCTCTTAGTGTTAAATCCGGCAAGTGGGGCCACCCGACGACCCCCCTCCGTTATTGTAGAGGGCGTTCTGCTCCCTCCTCGACTTCTTGATTCTGATCGACTGCTGCCTGAACGTTTTCTTCCCTTCAGACTTTTCACTCGAGAGCTTTTCGAGTTTTGTTCTCAGTAACACAAGAGCCGTTCAGGTGCCTCTTTGTTACCAAATATCGAGTCTGTCGGATTACCACCTCCTCGCAGCGAGCAACAAAACCAGTACAATGGAGACTGCTGGATCAGCCGACCGACAATCGGATGCCACACTCGACCTCGACCAAGGCCAATTGAGGACTTTGATGAACCCTGATACCAATGGGATTTACTTCCTGAGCGATCTTCATCGGCTGATCTCCGTGTCACACCATCGGGTCGACAAGGCGTTTCTCCAAAAGCGCCTCCTCGACGCGATCAATACGGCATTGGCCGAGTGCGACAGCTCAAACGCCTTCCGCCATCCGGTGTGCAACGCCTCATGTGACTGGGTTTCAGCCCCAAGCTTCGCGGCCAAGGTCCATTGCAAGGTGTTGAGTGAGCCACTCAAGTCGATGGTTTGTACGTTGTGACAACCTGTGAAGATGGGTGGGGTGATGGCAAGGACTGAGTGAGAGCTGACTGCTGGCTACAGCTTCTCACGAGTATCTCCCACTTCTGGGCAAGTTCTCTTCCCAGCTCTATCAGAAGGCATTTGTCGACATGCCTCAGAGTAAGTTGCCCCGCCAAACAAACCGAGATACCTAGGATACGGATCTAACAGTCTCAGAATTTCTCAACAAAGGACCCATTTCCATGAAGTCGAGGCTCAAGTCGGTCATCGATGCGGCCGCCACAGACGAGCTCAAATGCCGGAAGGCCTTGTCACATCTCGCAGAGGTGATGCGCAAGCGATCCGTTGGGCATTTCAAAAGAAAGGACATTGATCTCGTTGATCGGACCGTGCTCGCGTACATGAGCCATGCCCGGCCCAGAGACTGGCCGCCATTGCCCGAATGGGCACGGGATGTTGATGTGGCTTGGACATCACTGGACGATGACCGGATCATGGCCGAATCCGAGTGCATGGCTAAGAGAAAATTCGGGGAGGTTGAGTTCCCGGGCTTGAATATCCAGCCCATCGAGGAATTGGGTGCCAGCGCTTCTTCCTACAAGAGAGCCAGGCCTGAGGATGACCTCAGAGAAGTGCAGGCAGCAAAACGTAGGCGGTCATGAAGAATCACTGAAGATGCGGTTTGGAGAGTGCTTGACTCGATGACCATGGATGCGACAGACCAGACGGACTTTGGCTTTGAGGGTTTGGGCTGCAGGGGATCTCTGGTATGTACATTGTCCCAGAGAAGAGCTGTGGTTCGACTGTAGAGTAGCAAGGACCTGCTGTTGAAATGATGATGGATGATTTTGTACAACAATGCACAGCATGAAAACGCTTCTATTTAATTCCCGAACCCCCCAACCCACATGCCTCATTGCATTCTTCAAGCGATTACCAACATTAACTACTGTAAGCACTTTTCATGCTGCGATCCGCAACTCCTCCAACTCCTCCTTGACCCGACGATACATCTCCTGCGCCTCTCTCTCGCGGGTGCTGACAAACGCCACCTCGGCGCGCAGCGCGCCCAGCCGGCGCTGGATGGCCTGCTCCTCGCTCGCCTGGAGGACGCGGAACCCGGCGAGCGCGTTGCGGGCCTTCTCGAGAGCGACGTGGGCATCGGCAATCTTGTTGCGGAGCGTCTCGGCGCGGTTCTTGTACCCGCCCAGGTGCAACGCGAGCTTCTTTTCGAGCTTGTTGCCCTTTTCGGCGGATGCGAGGAGCGATTCGAGTGTTGACTGCAAGTTTGTTAGTCTATGTTTCGAGAAAAAGAAAAATTGAGAAGAAGATGAACGGTGGCCTACCTCGAGTGCTGCATGCATCACCGGGACTGGATCCTCCGGCCGCCCCAGCCCCAGCAGAACAGGGTCTTTCTTGTCCCAGACAGCATCGATATCTTCTGACGAGGGTTTCTTCATTTCCATCAAGACTTGAAGACGCGCCTCGGCCAAAGAATCGTCGTCGAACTTGGGCAACGGCACGGGCTTGGCAGTTGGGGCGCCGGGGAGCGGATACTGCGCGGCGTCATGGGCGATCAAGAGAGCTGCTTCCCGGGCGATCAGGGCACGCGCCGGATCATCGACGCCGTCGGCTTGCCGGAGCAATGCCGCGTAATCGACGCTGACAGCGCGCGGTAGATCCCGTTGCATAACCTGTGTACGTCGTCGCCGCTCGAGCGCCTCGCGGGCCTCACGGAGCTCCCGTTCGCGCCGGTCACGCTCGGCGGCATCCTCCTCGAGCTGCTCGGCCGTCACAGGCTCGGCCTTTTCCTCCTCGGCCAGCTCGATCTCCCATTCCGTCTCTTTCGGCTTCGGCAGGGCGGCGAGCTTTTGCTTCAGCTGATGACGGAGCGACATCTCCCGCATACGTGCATCGGCCGGGGTTCCGCCGACCATGTCGAAGTCCGTATCATGGGCGTTGAGGGAGAATGTGTCACGGGGCGTGCGCAGCGGAGTCTGGCCGACGCGGAGCGGCGTTGCGCCGGGTCCATTGGCTGCGCGGAGGGGCGTGGCAAGGGGGTTTGGTGTCGCAATAACCTGCTTCCTCGGAGCGGCGGATTCGAACCCTGTAGAGCCCGGGCCCTCATGGAGCGGAGTGTTCTCGCCGCCCAGCAGCGAGGACTGCGTCTCAGTGAGGGCCCGGATGTTCCGGATTTCGTTGGCAATATGGTCTTCCTGAGGAGGTGCACGCGGGGTGCGGATCGGACCGCCCGTATTGATGGCCGAGTAATTGCCGACGAGTCCACGGGTGGTCTCGTTATCACCCTTCAGCGCGTCCTCGCTGATGCGGTTTGCGATCTTGCCCATCTTGACAATCTCCTCAAGCTCCCCTTCGCTAACTTGGGGCGCGGGTAGCACCAGGGGCTTGCGTTTGCTGCTCTGCTCCGCCTCTCGTAGTTTTTGCATCTGACCGGCTTTGAGGGCAGCCTTGAGCGAGGCCGAGGGCCCATCCTTGTCGTTCTTGCGGCGTTTACGTTCGGCATCGTCTTCCTCCTCGCCCTTGCGCTTGTTGCCCACTTGTTGTTTCTTGGGATCGAAGTGCTCGCGCTGGTACTCGTTGCGACGGATCTCTTCGGTAGTATCATAGAATCCAGGAACCGGTTTCTTCTCGAAGGGGATATCGGCATTATAATCCATCTGGCCCTTCTTGCGGGTGGTGATCTTGATGTTGATGCCGGCCGTCTTCAGCTCCCGGCGTTTCTGCAGAGCGGCAAGACGGCGCGACTCTTCCTGTTGACGCTCACGGGCCTTCCGCTTGGCTTTCTTTCCTTGCGTGTTGGCGAGACGGGCGCGGGCCTCGCTCAGCATTTCCTTCTCGTCCTCATCGAGATCAATCGTATCGGGCCGAGCAGGCTTGGTTTCCGGGTCGGGATCGAGCTCGCCAGGTCGCAAGCGGCGCACGTCATCGGCAGTCGGTGCCCGCGTCTCGCCGCCATCAGGACCGGTGAGGCCAAGGGATGACGCCTCTCGTTGCTCGGCTTCATCGAGGAGTCGCTGGTATCTTTCGAGACACTGGTTCGCGGTGCGGCCGACGATGGGGGCGATGGTGCGCCATTGTGTCGGCATCAACTTTGCGAGGTGCAGCAGCTTCTCGTCCTCCTCCTTGCTCCATTCGATCTTTTTGATACTGGGATCGAGCCATTCGTTCCATCGTGCTTTGCACTGCTTTGGCGTCTTCCGCGCGAGCAGCGACGACACGCGCGCCCACTGGTTGAGGCCGTACTTGCTGACGGCGGCCTTGAGGATTTCATCCTCGATGTTGGTCCACACGCCACCCTTGACGACGGGCATTGTGATGGATTGTGTGAGGTTGGCGATGAAGGTGTTTGTGGTGTGTGGATCGAGGATTCAGGTTTGACGTTCGAGAGTTTCGCGACGGACCAAAAGGTTGGAAGTGCAGCCAGCGGCAGGCAGAATGCAAAGTGGGTCCGACCCACCCAACCAGGAACCAAGCTCCCAGCATGATGGAACTGTCCGTAATTACAATACGCAACACCTCGAAGAGCTCCAGGAGCTTCCATCTTCCATCTCAACAACCACCCCTCAGCCATTGCGGCTTCAATTCGACCTCTTTTACTTCTCATGGCTGCCGACACGCCCAGAGAGGGAACGCCCTCGGCGGTCCCGCAGAAACGTACCATTGACGATGACCACGCCCCTGCGGTGCCATCGCCGCTCAACCCCGAGCCGAAGAAGGTTCACGTCGACGACACCGCCGTCACCCGCGAGAAACGCACCAAGAAGGAATCGCTGAAGAAGCGCGAATCCAAAGGCCTACCCGACAGTGCTCGAGCTACACCGGACCCCAAGCTCGAGCAGCCCGTCGAGCTCGCGCCCATCCGTTACAAGCTGGCGCATCCCAAACCCACCGATTTCGATCCTCCTCGAGGCCCTGTCTTCACGCCGCATCACGAGGTGCAAGACCCCGACGGGCGCACCATCGAGTTCTGCGAGACATCAGATCAGTAAGGAACTCAACTCGCCTTCTTCCGGTTGTGTGCTCCCCATGCTGACCAGCCAGTGTCTACAACAAGAAGAGCTTCCACTACACGCACTGCATCGCCGACCCGACGTTCCCCAGCATCTTCTACTACCGCAACACGGAGCCGCCGCCGTACGGCCCACACATGTCGTTCGAGGATGCCGCGTCGCACATGTTTTTCGACCGGACCGGCAAGCACGTCACGTCCGACAAAGGCTTCCGCATGACGCGCGCCAACGTCGCCGTGCGCGAGGGCCGCTGGTACTGGGAGTGCCGGATCACGCGCGGCATCCTCAAAGACAGGCGCGAGGGCGACCCGGAGTCGCACGGGCATGTGCGCATCGGCTGGGCCCGGCGAGAGGCATCGGTGGATGCGCCGGTCGGGTTTGACGCCTACAGCTACGGCCTGCGCGACGTCGGCGGGCAGAAGGTGCACATGTCACGGCCGAAAGACTTCTTCCCTCCCGGCGAGGCGATCCGCGAGGGCGACGTCATCGGCCTCGAGATACGCCTGCCATCAGAACGGCTGCAGCGCAAAATCGCCCGCGGCGACTACAACCCTGCTATTGACGCGGTCGACGAGCCCGAGCCGAACCAGCCGCCCGAGGTGGCCGACGTGATCCGCGACCGCATCCCCATCCGCTTCAAGGCGCACATCTACTTCGAAAAGATCGACTACCACACCACCAAAGAGCTCGAAGACTTGATGAACCCGTCCCCCGCATCGAGCCATCCCAGCGCCGAGCCGCCCAACCCGAACCACCGCTCCCCGGCCCTGCGCACCCTGCCGGGGTCGTACATCCGCGTGTACAAGAACGGCGTGCTCATGGGGACGCCGTGGACTGACCTGCTGTCCTTCCTACCTCCAGCCTCGCGCCAGGCGCAGCAGACGGGAGGAGGAGCCGGCCGCGACGCCCTCGACGACGGCACCCTCGGCTATTATCCCGCCGTGAGCGTGTTCCGCGGCGGGGCTGTCGAGGTGAACTTTGGGCCCGACTTTTGGTTCCCTCCGCCGGCCGACGAGGAGGACGTCGAGATGGGAGGTGTTTCGGGGAATAGTAGTAGTAATAGTAATAATCTCAACAGGCTTCGCCCCGTGTGCGAGCGCTACGACGAGCAGATCATCGAGGATATCGTCTACGACATTGTGGACGAGGTGGGCTTCTGGATTCAGGATGGTCAGCCGGCGGTCGGCAGCCGGCCGGGCACGGACGAAAAAGCCGAGACGGCGGCCCCTGGCGGCAGAGACGAGATCAAAGAGTTAGTGCAAGACGACTGAGTCAGGAGAGCAAACTAAAAGAAACCTGGAAAGCCACTCTAGAATTTTCGCCACCAGACTTGGCGATGGTCGCTACCTATGGAACGTGGATGCTGCCGAACATGAACGGTCGTCAAAACGTCAAAACGTGTGCCCACACCCCCAACCGCTTTAACCAACTCCGTACGCCACATAAATAAACGTTACTACATTAAGGGCACCGAAATCACATGAGAAGGAATCACGACCGCCGCCGCCGTCGGCTGTCCACCGACCCCGCGTCCGAGCTGTAGCGGGCATGATCCCTGCTTCTCCGCGAACCGTGGCTCCTGCTCGAGCCACTGCTCCTCCTTCTCGACTCTTCCCTTTCGGCGGCTGCCCTCCTTGCTTCCTCCTCCTCCTCCTCCTCCTCCTCCTCCTGCAACCGGATCTCCTTGCCCCGCTTGCGGCAGTACCACAGCACAAACAGCAACAACAAAATGGCGGCGCTCCACAGCACGCTCGTGCCCATAAACGCCGGCCAGCGCAGCTTGAGCGCGTTGACGATGGCCTTGAGCATGCTCTTGACGACGGTGGGCGTGAGCACCAGGTCGCTCAGGCCGCGGGGCGTCAGGTACTTCGCGAGGCCCTTGGCGTCCTTGGCCTTGGCCTTTTTGTCGCCGTCGCGCTTGAGGCCCTGAGACTCGGCGGCGGCGACCGCGGCGTCCATGAGCTCCGGGCTCAACTTGGACGTGACTTTTTCGGGCAGCTGCTTGACCAGCTTCTGCATCGACTTGGGCAGCTTGTCGAAGCCGCGGTTGAGCACGTCGTTGCGCCCGTCGAGCAGGGCGATCAGGTCGTTGGTGGCGGCCGGGGCGCCTCTCATGATGTCGCGGAGTACCACGACGAACTGCTGGAGAAGGGATTGCAGCTCGTTGGAGGTTGATAGCGCCACCGCTTTGACGCGTCCGCCGGCGGACTTGGACTTGGAGGAGGCATTGGGGGATTCAGCGTCGATCGGAGCAACTGCCGTGTTGATTCCCAGACGTGCAAGTGCACGGCTGAGGTCGTCCCATTCGCGCTCCGTCTCGTCGGGAGCGCTGCTGCTGTGATGGACGGTCTTGCGGCGAAAGATGCGAGACATTCTGCTGGGCTTCTTCTTGGGTTCCTCGGTGGCGGCTCGTGGTAGCTCTACTGAGTCGCTGTCGGTATCCCAGGACAGTTCGGGGGTTGGCGGACGTTCAGGACGTGGAGGTAAAGGAGGCGGCGGCCCGTCGTCGTCGTTCTCGGTTTGGGGGTCGTCAGAGACTAGTTGTGCAAGAAACTCTTCGTCCTTCTGGTCGAGCAGAGGGGCTGGCGTCGTCGAGGGCTGGGCCGAGTTGGAGTCTGTGGTGGCAACACCGTCTTTCGCCGCCTGAGCGATCGCTGGCTCCTCGTTTTTCTCCTTCGATTCGCTTTTCCCTTTCAACGACTTCAGTCTATCCCTGAATAGCGACGTCATTTTGACCCTCGATCACGCTTTGCCTGATAGTTTAAATCTAGATAGCCTCAAGCTTTGCCATCGGAGTCCTCAGAATTGAGGGGTTTGGGCCGTGAAACACGTTGTCTGTCGGCGGCCGCCAAGCTGCACCGCCACGTCAACCAGCACCAATCATCGTGATGTCATTGTGCAGGTGTGGCGCTCCCAGGCGCCCTCACGCCCACTACCTCCGGACCCTACTCCCGTAGCACCGCGAGCTCAATCGTCGGCGCCCTCGTCTTCCTCGGCAGCCTCAGTCTGCCTCCGCCGGCCCCGACCGCGCTGAAAGCCAGCACGTGTTGTGACGGCGCGCTCCCCTACAAAATGGTTGCCCTCCCACGGAGTGCTGCACTTGGGGCATGTGCGGGAACCACGTGTCCGCCAGAAGCCCTCCTCGCAAATGTCATGCAAACGAATGGTGCAATCGGGCTCGTTGCACCGCTGACCGTAGGTGACGATCTCCTTGCACGCCTCGCAGAACTTGATGCGCTGCCAATCGCCATCCGAGTCCGGGTCGTTATACGTCTCCATCAGCCACGACCACAGCTCCATAAGTGCCCGCGTCGTCAGGCTGTAGAAACCGTCCCTCGATTTGTGAAGCCAGCCTTCCGCCACCAAACTTGACAGCAATGACAGCACTTCGGAGTGCTTGAGTGGCCGATTCGCTGCTTGAGACTGGGTCCCCTCCTCCCCCTCGGCGTCCCCGTTGTGCTGGCTTGGGCGTCCCGAAGGTCTAGCAGCCCGGAGCGCCTGGCCTTCATCCACGGCCATCACCTCCATGCGCGGGGTGTTGTGTTGGTCAAACATGGCATCGAGGAGCCGCTTGATGTAGGCGACCTCGTCTGGGGTCCGGGTTGTTCCGAGCTGGGTAACGGGGTCGCTATAGGCGTTGATGAACGCCCAAATCCGCTCGCCCGTGATCTGATCGCGCGTGTTGCGGATATCGAAGTCTAGCGGCCCCACGGCCTCGCGGGCGGTGGCGATGAAGTTCTCGAAGTCCGCCATGGTGACGGACTCCGGGTCGACTGGTGTGTCATGGCCTCGGGCTGCGGAGGCGGCGCCAATGGAAGCGAGCAGCTTCCGACCTTCGCGGAAGGTCAGGGTGCCCCGGGCCATGAAGGCCTGGAGGAATGCCCGGTGGTTGTCATTGTAGCCAGCAGGCAAGGGAGGCTCCCAGTCGTTGGCCATGGCGGCGGTGGTGGGGGCTGATGCTGGTAGATCTTATTCCAAGTTTGGTTGGGACAGTCGATTGAGACGCGGCTCACTTCCAGATTTGTTGTGTGTGTGTGTGTGTGTGTGTGTGTGTGTGCCTGGCTGTGAGCGCCGTGGGATGCCGAGGTGTAACCCGACTTCGATAGTGGACGGATATGCAAGACGCGCGTGGTTGTGATTTTCGCGTTTCCAGGTTTGCAATCCTGGTCGTGGTCGATTAAGTTTCCCCAGAACGGGGACCTGACCTGACAAACGGTTAGGTGTGCCCCGCTTTCTTGTTCCGTTCCCCTGGCTTGTCCTCTCCGGCCTGCTGGTCCTGCAATCCTCCAATGCAGGGGACTCCTCACTGCAGCAGTTGCAGCTGCGGCATGGCGGGAGATTCCCCCACCTAAAACCAGGAAGGAACGACGACACTATCGAGCCAGCCCAGCCTATAGGTGCCCTGGCTGATAACGACGGAATGGCGAGCAGCTGTAAGAGCGGCAGTCGGCCTATCAGAGAGGTCGATCGCTTCTCGAAGCAACCTCCAGGCCGGGCTCGCTTCGCAGCTTACATCCCGCCATGCCCGATTCATGCCCCAACCTCGCCAGTTTCATGCACGTGCAACCTGCGCTCAGACACCCAGACACCCTCCACCATCTTCACAAGCTCAACAAAAACATGTCTGGGTGCCGATTTTCGACATCATCCGAACGAGATCCAGGCATTTCCCTTGCGCCCCTCGGAAATGAACCACGTGGTGGCAACCTGTGAGATGTCAGACAAGACCCAAGACCCAAGACCCCAGAACAAGCTTGCTCACTTGATGGCCGTCAAACAACGCCAAAAATAGGTGGATCACGGGCCCTGATGAACCTGGCCGTCGCAACGGCTTTCGGCCGGTTAGAAACACTTACGGGATATGTAGTTAGCGCTGCCAGCCAGCTGGTGGGGGCCGTCAATCATCCCCGTTTGGGGCTCCGGAACCCACGGCAGCCGGCAAGACGGGGAGACGGAGGAGGGGCTGGTGTGTTTCGAGGACTTGCGGCAGTCTTTGCTCCATGCCTGGCCTGATGATGGATTGCTAAGCCTGTGGTGAGCAATGTCCATTTCCCCAGGTCGTTGCCTCAGGTAGACGAGGTCCTTCGCCCGCCGGCTGTCTCTGCTCCGTCGCGCACCCGGCATCCGATGGAAGCGAGGTCTTGAAGCGCATCTCGCATGTCGCGCGTGGCGCAGAGCTAACTCGTCACAGCAGGTACACTACTGAGTAGCGTAGCCATCGCTCCCCCGCGAGCGCAATTCGTGGGAAACACAACTGCTCGGTACAGCTGCCGACGGCCCCATCCATCTCTGGTCCCAGACCCCGGACGGCCCCCCTCCTCGAGCGTCTTTGAAACGTCTCACCGATGCAACGCTGCTGTTCCTTCGCAGCCGCGCCCAGAAAATACCCGAGGCGTGAGGCTCCACTTCCACCCGCGAGTAGACGCAATGTCGAGCGCTCGTGCGTCGCTGGCGTCTCGACGTTGCCCTGTCCTCCATGATCTTAACGCAGGCCGGGGGCTTGTCGCCACGTGCTGTGTGTCTTGAGTTTCCCGCAGCCCCATCTGCCGAACCCGACGCCATGGTCCTTCTTAATTGTCTCACCTCCTCGCCGCCGTCCCGGGTGAGGAAGCTCTCCCGTGAATTGCTCACCGGTGCGCCATGTCCCAACTACCCCCAGAGGTGGCGCCCGTCGCCGGCGCCGTGTTGGCCCACAGCTTCGTCTGTTTGCTGAGCGGCTTCTTCCTGCTCTGGATGGTTTGGATTCACGATGAGCGCAAGAGCTGTACGTCCTCGACTCCGCGTTCCGACCTCTCACATAAACTTGGCCACTGACTGTTGGCGCAGACATCTCGATGCTGGGCGCCTTTGTGACGCTTCACACATTGGCTTCCATCATCCAGCAAATACACACCATCGCCCGCTGGCGCGACATTAAGACGGAGCAGTGGGAAAACACGCGCGACAATGCCGGAAATCCAGAGTTGAACATTACCGGCGCCTCCACGGGTCTCGACCTCGTTCTGTTTTATATCCGTGAGTTTGATCGGAAATGACTCCAAATGTTACAGCCCTGACTAACAGCTCTGACCAGAATACTACTCTTACAATGTTGAGGGTCTGTTGGTCCTCTTCTGGTATGTTGGAAAACAAAACCCCGCCAACCCACGCCTGGCTAACCTGACCTCAGGGCCGTTGAGCTGTTGAACAGCATCTTCCGGTTCAGTTTTATTCGGGCCTACCGTATCCACGCGAGCATGTTTGCAAAGATCTTTGCCATCGTGCTCCCGGCCGTCCAGATGGTGCTCCTCCGTTTCAGCGCCATTCAGAGCAGCACCATCAGCTTCATGGTGCTTGCCGATTGCATCAGTGCGTCCTCCCCAAGTCCTTGGCGAACTGCCATTCGTGTTCTAACGAACCGATAGTGATCGTCTCTTTCGGCGGCGGCGCCATGATCCTCTTCGCCATCCTTGTGCGCTACATCCATTCCCGTCTCACTCTTGCGCAATGGACGGTTGGCTACGGCCGATCCTCGGGAGGTGCCTCCGGCACCGGGTCCAACGCACGTGCGCCGCGCAAACCTAGTATCTACGACAGATGGCTCGTCTTGCGCTTCACCATCGCTTTTATCGCGCTGAGGTCCGTCCCTTCCTCCGAAACTCCCTCCACTCAAATCTCCATCCTTGCTGACACGGTCTATTACAGCATCTTCCAGCTGGTCGTCATCAACTACCAAATCCGCGCCGCCGGCAACAACCGGCCCGACACGGTCCCCCCCCAGCCCGACCTCAGCATCGACCGCGCCAAAGGCGACTTCACCCTCTTCGCACCCGGCCCGACCGCCGTCCTCTTCATCTTTCTCGTCTTCGGCACCACCCGCACCTTCCGCCAGACCATGTGGAACCTGTTCATCCCACGCTCCATCCGCGAGAAGGTCGCCGAGCGCGAGCGCCAGAAGCAGCTCCAGCGCCGGGGGGACACGACGGGCGGGTCCGCCACCATTGTGCAGCCCGGCTCGCACGACCCGGAGATTGGGGGTGGGAGTCACCTTGGTGTGCCGTCGGCGATTAAGTTGAGGGATATGGGACCGAATAGTGGGAACGTGAGTGATGGGAAGAGTGATGAGTTTCCGATTATGAAGTCAAGTCCGACTGGGCCGTGGCAGGGGGGAGGTGGTTATGGAGGATATGGAGGGAATGGAGGTTATGGTGGAAATGGCGGGTATGGTGGGAATGGAGGTTATGGTGGGAACGGGGGATATGGGGGTTATAATAGGGGCCAACAGGATGGGAATTGGAGGTATTGATGATCGGGGGATTATACGGTTCATTTTTCTCATTAAAGATACCCTCGTGTTCCTTGTCATGTTATACGCTCTTACCATTGTAATGATCATGAAATAAAAATCGACGATGAGCTTCCCATTGGGAATGCTAATTACCTTAACTACCTACATCGGTAGGTACCTTATGTTCCTGCCAGAGATGAGGGGGTATCACTCAGTGATGGCGTTTTATTAAGCTGAAAAGTGAGAACTCATCAAGTACCCAAAGTCAACCTCAGTCCGTTCCCGGTAAGCAACATGGTAAACCGATCTCAGCCCACAAACTTCACTTCTCGGTATGACCTTTGGCAGACTACTCAGGAGTAGAGCCATCTGCCGAGCCTGTGCAAACCAGCCGTTCACGCTGCCTCAGCCAATTACTCACGTACACATTCAAAAAGAACGAGCACGCCTCCGCCACCTCCCTGAGCCTGCGCAGCATCTGCTTCCCCCTCCTAAACTCCTCCAACGACGCCGTGAGGTTGACCGAGTCGATCTGATACTGGTGATATTCCACCCGCCGCTGTCGTCCTGCGCCCTTCTTATTACCAAGATCATCATCATCAACAACAACCATGTGATGCGCAAAAAAGACGATCCGCCTCCCGTCCGTGACGAACGTAAACACCCTGCTCCACGCACCGCCCTTTTCCTTCTTGCCCATGCGCGCCAGCGCCTGGTGCCGCGCGTACAGCAGCGCCGCGCCCGTGTATGCACTCCGCAGCACCGCCTTGCTCAAAGAGCATTGCTTGCCGATCCACTCGCCGGCGATGTGCGGGAGGGTCGGCGAGTGAGGGTCCTCGGGGCAGATGACGGCGCCGGGGAGGGCGTCCACAAGCGGGAGGGAGTTGTAGTTGCGCAGGGTGTAGCTCTCGATGAACCAAGGTTTGGGCGGCTCAAGGCCGTCGTTGAACCCGGCGTTGGCGGGGAAGCCGGTGAAGGGTTGGTTGGTGGCCTGGGAATAGCTGGGGGCCGGGCGCCAGTTGGTGCCGCCGAGCAGCTCGGTGAGCACCGTGGCCATGCGCGTCGCGGTCTTGGTGTCGGACGGGCGCCGCCGGCGGAGGAGGTTGGTGTACCGCTTGTACTGGGCTTCGTCCCATGCTGGGTCGGGAGTGCCGGAGAGGAGCCACTCGCGGAGCTTGTCGAGGTGCGCGGGCGGCGTGGAATTGGGGTGGGCAATCACGCCGTTGCTGGAGAGCTTGGCGGTGAAGCGTGGGAGGTTAAGCGTCCGGATGCAGAACAACGGAGCCGTTGTGAAGGGTTCCTTGACATCTTGTTCTCCTGTTGTTGGTGGAATGTCTGTGGCGTTGCTGTTGCGAGGCTCATGGGCTTCTGGGAAGCGCACCCGCTTTGCAGGCGGTTCAGGTTGTTGTCCGGGTAGGTCCTCCGGGATCACTCTCTTCGAGGTTGGTCGAGATCCCCGTTGTTGAAGCATGCCGTCAGAGTTCACGACTTGGTGAGATTGGAGTTGTTTAAGTATGTCAGCAAAGACTGAGAACCCTCGGTTCAGGGCTGGTCGGGCCGAGTGTTGCTGGGACACGGTGCCTGTAAAGCCCAGGTCTCAAGACTGGTTCAAGGAGTATCATGTTAGTTGTGACAGCCTCCAAATTTCATGTACTCAAAATCAGGCTCCCGACATCATACTCTGAATGAGTACGAGATGGCTTAGACGATGGAATTCCTCATCAAGTCTTCATCTGGGGTCAGAGTGATGGGGGATATACATCCCAGTGGACTCACGTTGTGACTGTAGTCGTCAAGGAGGATGTTCAACCAGTCAAGGTCGGTAGAGGGACCGGAATCGTCGAACCTCAACTCGGCGTCGGGCAAGATATCTGTTGTCGGGCAGGAAGCAGATTGGGAGTCGGGAAAATTGCCTGTAGGAAGGCTGAAAATGTTGCTGGGTGGGATGATGGCTGAGATGGTTGACTTGAGGAGCGACGAGGAAAGCAAAAGACCCCGCTGCCAACCTTTGTGAAGCAAGCAATGGTGAGAAAGTGAAGGAAACCCAGTCTGAGGATTCTAAAAGACAAAGACGTTCGCTGGGACAGGTGAATGGTTTCTTAAGAGAGTGAAACCAGCCTGTGATAGAGAAAGAAAGGAACCGCCTTTCGTTGGGATTCTCGGTAGGAATAATGATCATTATGAGGGTATGTCGACTAAAACGTGTTGAAAGAGGACGAGGAAGAAGAGGAGTAAGAGAAGGGAGTACGTCCATCGCTGAGAGCTGAAATGTGTTTGAGAGGCTCAGCTAGGCATGAACCTGAGAGGCCGCGAGAGGTAAATGGCTCTGATGGAAGTTTGTGAAGTAGATGATGAAGTAATGGATGATGGGCGAGAGTGCAGTGACGAGAAACCAAAGTATAAGAGGTTCGAGGTCGGCAGGATGAAGGAAAAGCACGTGGGTATATCTCTATGCCTTCAAGATCAGGTCTCCCCGGCCACGCGGGCGTCAGCAGTAAGTCCGCCCCCCAGGCCTGAGGCAGAACCTTATAAACCCGCTCGTCGACCTCGCCAGCAACGGCTCTAGCTAGGTCCCGGCTCGGGGTCGTGGCCTAGTTGGATGGTCGCAGGAGGGACGCCTCCGCGCGTGTTCGAACAAGCAGGCCATCAGTTCGAATCCGAGTGAAAACCTCCCCGGGGGTTTTTCGTAGCCAGACGGGTGCTCTCCTTGGTGACGAATCTAGGGGCCTGCCCGAATGAAGGCGAGCTTTTTGCGGTTTGCATGGTTCAAATCGTTTGAACTTACTGGCGTTTTATCATGATCATGAAAATTAATGAAATGAGGTTCTAATTGGGGTCGCTACCTGAAGTCCCCGTTCCTGTTCCTCTCAGAAGGGTACATATTCCCGTACGCCGGTCTGCCCTTCTCTGAGCGTGCCGGTCAATCTCTCTCAATAGATCAGGTAGTTACATGAACAGTATCACAGGGTTCGAATGAATAACCTGTACACCCTCTTCTGTATGTATCACCTGGTCAACTGGACCCGACCATGCTCCTGCTTGAAGCCGCTCAGAGTGGGAGGGTCATGCCTTTCTTTTCGTTACCACAACCTGGGCGCCCAACATCCACGTCATGTAAGTTATGTTGACGTCTTTATCCACTACCCTCACGCTCCTTCAACCAGCTTTTCACAGTACCCTTCAGACCTTTTGCCAGCACAGCAGCGATCCATCGGAGGTTCTCCAGCTGCAGCTTCCCCTTTTTAAAAGACTCGAAGGAGTCCGTGAGATGAGTCGAGGCGATTGGGTATTGGTGATACTGGGCTCGTCCCTCCTCCGTCTCGACCATGTAGTGCAGGAAGAAGCTGATCTGGGTTCCGTCAGTAAGACGTAAACGCGCCGGCCTCAGCGGCCATCTGCTCGTTGCCCATGCGAGACCAGGCCTGGTGGATGGTGTATACAAGGGCGGCGCCGGTGTACGCGCTCCGTAAGACTGCTTCGTTCATCCCGCCGCGTCGGCTGTCCTACTCGCCGGCGATGATGGGGAAAGCGAGCGACGATGGGGTGTTGCGAGAGACGACGGCGCCCGGGATGAGGTCTCCGAGTGGGGAAGGGAAGTATGATTGAGCCTCGAATCCTTCGATAAACCACGGCTTGGGCGGCTCGGTGCCGTTGTTGAAGCCGACGTCCTTGGGAAACCCGGTGAAGGCCTGACGGATGGCCCAGGGGTAGATCGGTTTGCAGGGTCCAAGGAGTTGCGTGAGGACTATGGACATTCGCGTCTCGTTGTTGAACGGCCGATGGACAAGTTTGGTGTAGGTCTTGTACTCAGTTTGGTCAATCTTTAGGGCCGGGATCTCGACGCCAATCGTGTCACGCAGACGTTCCATGTCTAAGCCCGGGGGCGGCTTGGAGTGGAAGTGGCTGATGACCCCGTTCCGCGAGAGTTGGATGGCCAGGCCGGGTGAATCCAGAGGAATGAGTGGCGCTGGCGCCGCCTCGCTGGTAGCTTGCTCTCCCGTCGCCGGCATGCATGTGTCGCCTTCGGTGCGGTCCTCGTGAGGAACCCGGTTGGCAGGCTGGTCAGGGTGTTGGTTGGGCATGTCGTCCGGGAAGTCTTGTTTCACAGATGGCTGGGTCGAGATCTGTTCCGGCATACTGTCCGCAGCTTCAGTTCATCGAGTTGCTGGGCTGACAGGTTCTGGATCGCTCGACGTTGATGTTAGCTCATCCGACGACAACCTCAGGTGTGAATGTATGCGAGATGAGTCGTTTCGCCATCACACTTTGGGATGAGTGCAAGATAGCTTGAATGACATGATGTAATTATTGTCGAGGACTGTTCAAAATCGGAGTGACAGTTTACATACCGATTAGTCCCGTTTTGGCCGTTTTGATGTGGAAGAAAGATCCAACGTTGTGAGATGAACCGGGAGTTGATCGACCAAAATTAGGCTTCAGATCGGCATGTCCGTAGTCGAGAAGGAACCAAACAGGCGATCGGGAGGAAGCCTCCCTCGATAGGTTGGTAATCTTGGTGGGGTGAGTGATGGTCGGGAAAGTCGGTCGGAAACCCAACTTGTGGGATGAAGGAGGGAAGAAAGGAACTTCGCTGATAACGTTTCCGAAGTGAAACACTGGTTGATGAATGGGACCAAAACCCCGCCTCGGAAGGATGGAGGAAGAAGGAATGATGGCCGAGAGACCTGGCCGTACACCGCCTTGGTGAGGATGGAAGTTGGAGGAAGGAGAGTCACGAATGTCGTCGGAGACCCTGGGAAGTAAACGGTGGTTGATGGTCGGTGGGGAGCCAGCCGGTGAGGATAAAAGAGAAAGATAAGACCGGATTTCAAGTCGTGTTGGGTCGGGATTTTGAGTGGCTCAACACTCGCATGCAAAACTTGTCCTTCACTGAGAATGGAGAACTCCAGTTTAGACAATGTCTACTTCAAGACACTGGTACATCATGAGTACAGTGCAATCTATTCCATACACCCCTCTTGAATGAGATCCACCACGTGGAAAAGCTGAGTGTACATGACCTCTACATTCTGATTTCCCGAGATCCTGACAACTCTGGCAATACATCTTATATCCCCCTCGCTCCCTCCTTGCAAAGAGACATAACAACCACATCTTTAACCTCCCATTCCATTCCTCTATGCGACCCGTCCTCACTAAGCCGACGAGTTACCCACCCCTCCGCGCTCCCTCAACCACTTGCCCACCTCATCCCTCAAGCCCTTGGCAGCTGTGTAGGCCAACTGTCGGAAGTTCTTCAGGTACAGCTTGCCCTTCCTCCAATCCTCGAATGAGTCAATGAGCTTGGTAGAGGCGATTTCATGTTGGTAGTACCGAACACCTCTATCCCCCTCGACCATGAAAACCGCGTAGAAGCTGATGTAGGTTCCGTCCGTCGTGAATGTGAACCCAGGGACTCGGAGGAGCGGGTCCTTGCTCAAGCCCATGCAGGACAACGCCTGACATCGAGCATAAATCAACGCGGCTCCGGTATGCGCACTCTTCCAGAGGGGTACCCATCCTTTGCCCCATTCGCCAGCAATGTGCGGAAAGGCAATCGAGCATGGATGAGTTTGCGTGATGGCAGCACCAGGGATGGGCTTGCCGTCAGGAAGGCGGCCATACTCATCGGCCTTAAAGCCCTCGATCCACCAAGGTGACGGAGTCCCGAGGTTGTTGTTGAATCCGACTTTCGGAAGACCCGCGAAGAATTGGTCGATGGCCCATGGGTAGGATGGGTCGGAGGCGGCGCCAAACAGCTCTGCCAGCACCAGGCACTTTCGGGTCTCGAGATTCCATGGCTTCTGGACCAGCTCCACGTATCTCTTGTATTGAGCTTCATCCCATGCTGGCTCGGGGCTTCCGTGGAAAAGAGCTGTGCGTAATAGGCCGATGCACTCATCTGGTTGTGGTCGGGAAGTGTCGTGGGCGAAAACCCCGTTCTGCGCAAGTTGGTGGATGAAGAGGGATGAGCCGGCCAACAACCTTAATTTGAGCGCTGACTCGATATGGCCAGGGGCTTGATTCCCGATCTGGTGTCCTGATGCTGTCATGCTGGTGGTGCTGCCTTCGCCGTGAGCATCATTGATGGGTCCATGACGCGCTCGCTTTGCGACCGGTTCGGGTTGGTGCTCGGAATGGTTGTCAGAGAGGGGTTGTTTGCGTGCTGGTCGGACTGGCTGATTCTGATATAGCCCGGGAAGACGAGGTTAGTGATCAGGTATCGGGTCTAGACATGAAGTCTCGGACAAGGAAAAGGGGGGTGATTTAGGCATATGATTCCCGGAAGTCCCACTGGATTCCGCACCATATCTATACGTACCAATTGACGACCAGTTCGCTTGTGGAGCGTAGAAGTCCTGAGCCGGGGTGGCATCTTGATCAATCAGCCTTGGTGGCACAAGATCGGTCGTGGAGAATGAATCGCGAGGATCGTTGGCAAGGGATCTCCGCAGGTCGGCTGGAGAACAGGGATCTCTGATGAAGTGAATGGTAATTGGGATACCTGACTTGAGCTGACAACAGCGGCAAGAAAAAAAGTGATGAAAGGAGTTGTGGGAAATCTGACCTTGTGTAGAGGCGGGGAGAACGTTGGAGGAAGAAGGGAAGTCGGTCGAAAACCCGTCAAAGGAGGGAGACACCTTAACAATCTTAGGTTTGGGAACCTTGACAACCTGGAATCGTAGGTTTGGAAGCATGGACTTCCAACTGTTTCCAACAGATCCAAATTGCTGAGAGCCGCACGCCCAAACCTAAAACTGTGGTTCTCTTCACCCCCGTTTTATTTCTCTCAATGGCATCGATAAGTCGTAGCAGCGGTATATATACAACCAACATGTTTGTTTACCAACCCTCCAAAGCCTTCTCCCTCTGCCCCGTCACCATCTCAAACCCACCCGGATCCAACTGCAGCGAATGCCTGCCCCCCGTCATGCTGCGCAGCTGGGTATCATACTTGAGCATTTCCTTGAGCGGAGCATGCGCCAGGATGCGCAACATCCGCGCCGCGCCGCTCTTCCTCCCCTCCCTCAAACTCGCGACCGACTCGTACGGGTCCGGCGGCGTATACACCTTGGTCACATCCACAGCCTCCGGCCTCTCCTCCCCATCCGCGGACGCGGCATACTCGTCATCTTCCGGCTTCCGGACCTCGAGGACGTGTCCTCCCCTCGCGGCAGACAAGTCGTGCTGGATCGCCGGGCCGACCTCCTCCGGGCAGCTGATATGCACGCGAGCGAAAGGCTCGAGGATGCCGACGCTGCCTGCGGCGTGGACCTCGGCAAGAGCGGCGCGCACCGCGAGGATGGCGGCGTGCGTGATGTGGCCGCCGGTGGTGGAGGCGCCGAAGAAGTCGGTCTCCGGGTCGAAGGTGATGTGCACGCGGCACTGGCGGACGGGCGCGCTGCGGCGGGGTCCGCGCGCGAGGGCGGCGATGGCTCCGTTGACGAGTTGTTGGCGGACGAGATCCGCGTCGAAGGACGGAGGGCTACCTCCGGACGTCAGGATTTTGACGTGGATGGCATTGCCGTCGCGCTCGACAGGCGGGGGCAGTTTGGTATCGACCGGTTCGATGGGCTCGATGGGTTCGACGGTTGCGGTACATGCGGCCTTGCCAGCTTTTTCACGGATGATGCGCTCGCAGACGGCGCGTTGCGGGCTCGAGGGCGTAAGGACGCACTCGGAATACTCGACCTGGATGTCACCCCACATGGCGGAGTTCGGGTCGATTTTGTAGTGGGTGAGCAGGCGGTCGCGGGCAATCTCGAGATGCAGCAGACCCATTCCCGACAGGATCAGCTGCTCCGTCTTTTCGTCGGTGCTCCAGCGGATGCTGGGATCCTCGCGAGTCAGTCGCTTGAGAGCATCTTCCAGGGCTTCGCGGGCAGTGCGTGTGTAGGGGTCGATGGCGATGAAGGCGACGGCGGGAGGGGTCTCGAGGGTATTGATTCGAACGTTGCGCAGGGGCTCGGGAGCAGAGGAATGGTGTCCCGGGAAGGTTAGCAGGGTATCTCCGGTCCGGGCCGATTTGAGACCAGAAACAGCACCAATATGACCTGTCGAGAGATGTTGGATCTCATGATGGTCCTTAGCTGACACATGGAGGAGCTGCTGGGGCTTCTCAAAGACATGGACATTGCTGTTCCACAAGTGGCTGCTGCGGGTGACGGCCCCGTGGTACATGCGAACCCAACTTAACATGCCGCGGTGGGGATCATCGACCACTTTGAAGACGTGGCCGAGCGTGACGATCGGGGGGTGGCCTTTACGGCCGGCTTTTAGCAGGTCAGGCAGCGTCGCAGCTTCGCCGCCGAGGAGCTCCAGAGGCGGACGGTCAGCAGGGCTGGGCAGGTAGTCGACCACACCATCGAGAAGTGGTTGGACGCCGATGTTGCGCAAGCTAGCGCCGGCAAAGACAGGCGTGAATCGGGCAGAGCCGTCCGAGACAAGGCGGCGGATGGCGCGTTTGATGGAGGCCGCTGGTACATCCTTTTCGAGTTCGAGGAACTGGTCCATGAGCTGGTCGTCGTGCTCCGACAGAAACTCAACCAACCGCAGACGGGCCGTCTCCATCTCTTCAGCCAGCGCGGGATTATCCCGCTCGATGGTTTGCTTAGAGACAACCGACATGGCGCCATTGTTGCTGGCGAAGCGCAGGCCGTGTTGGTGGATGACATCGATAACGCCGACAAAGTTCTCGCCGTGCCACCACGGGATTTGACACAGGAGGGGCCAGGTTCGGAGGCGAGCGGCAGCATCGAGCACCGAACGACGGAAACTGGCGCCGTCCCGATCTAGCTTGTTGACAAAGAGGAGCCGGGGAATCCGAGAAAGATGGGCCGACTCCCAGACACGCTCGGTGTGAGTCTCAACGCCCTTGACACCGTCGAGAATGCACACGGCACCGTCTAGTATGGGAAGGCAGCGGTCCACCTCATAGCGGAAGTCCTGATGCCCAGGAGTATCGATCAGGTTGATGGTGACCGGGTCATGGCCAGGGGGGCAGAGGTGTGGTGGGGGCCATTGCAAAGTGATTGCGGCGGACTGGATGGTTATGCCGCGTTCCCGTTCCATGGGGAGGAAGTCGGTGGTAGTGTTACCATGGTCGACATCTTGGAAGCTCAGCTGGTGTCCGTTTCATAAGAGCGTCATTGAGACATACTTACTCCCTAGATAGCGGGTGCGGCCGCTGTAGAAGAGCATGCGCTCCGTGGTGGTAGTTTTGCCCTAGGTGGCGTGTCAGCAGAGTACATCTGCCATCTCTAGACAAATACCTACAGCATCAACGTGGGCAATGATGCCAATGTTGCGAATGTTCTCAATGCGGGCCTCATGGTGAGCATGCTCAGTGGCATAGGCCCGGGCGTACCTCGCCGGCGACTGAGCCCTAAGAAGCCATTGAGCACATTGCAGCAACGGAGCCCGCCGCAGAACCCCCGGAGCCGGTTTCGACACACCTGGCCCAGATATGCGGAGGGCCGTGCGGCAGAGCATGATTATGGCCTCGGATTCAGCATATCAAGCCTCAATGGCTCAATTGAAATTCATGAGCTGGGCGATGATGTGAGCTCATCGACATCTCGTGATGTTTTGTCTCTGAAAGTTCCGGCTGCCCGCTGGCAACGGTCCGTCGATCGGCCCGCCTTGGCGCCAAGATACGGAGGGAGGTACGTACCACTCCCCCGCGGCGGAAGGCTGGGCTTTAGGTCAGCCGTGTCCCGTGCCTCGTCATCTGCTAGTACCAGAGCTAACGTTAGCTACCCCAACCCTGCAGGAGCTCAACCTCCAACCAAACCAACTCACGACGCCAATGAGATTCCCCAGGCACGTCGCCGCCCAGAATTAAATAAAACACCGCCGATATGGATTACAGCGCTTCGCTTCACGACGAACATCCTGCCGACGCTTCGCCGTGGGGAAACTCCCCAACCTCGTCACCCCGCCTCAACCGACCCGGCCTCGGCGCCCTCGTCGGCGATACACCCAGCTCACCACCATTCCGCTACGATCCTTCTCATGGCGGATTCGATGATGGGGGATTCGGCTCCCGCGACGACGACTACCGCCGCCCCGGCACTTCCAGCACCGTCTCCCAGGCCGAGCCCCTCCCCGAACCGGCTGCTGAAACCCGGCCCCAGAATGAAGGTCCTCTCTCCGAGACGTCAGCCCCTACCGAGCCACCGGCGGCACCACCTGCTCCGGCTTCCGAACAACAGGCCCCGCAACAACAACAACAGCCCCAGACACAACCTGCCGAAACACCGAGGGAGCAGCCTCGCCAGGAACAGCCACGCAAACCACCACCGCAGTTCCGGCTCCAGGCCAAGATCACCGGCCTAGAACGTACGGGGCGCAAAGATCCTATCCTGCGTTTCGATGTCCATGTACGAGCCCACATCCTCCCAACGGCGCTGTAGTTCCCATTTTCTAACATCACAGACCAACCTCCCCGCCTTCCGCACGACCCAATACCGCGATGTCCGCCGCCTACACTCCGAATTTGTCAAGCTGGCCGAGCACCTCATGTCCGCCAATCCTGAGGCCATCGTGCCAGCCGTGCCGCCGCCGCTGACGTCGGCCGGCGCCGGTACCGAGGAGGATGAGGTGCGCGTCAAAGCGCTCATGCAGCGCTGGTTCAACTACGTGTGCTCCAATGAGGTGCTCATCCGCGACGACGAGATGGTGCTCTTCGTCGAGAGCGATTTTGGCTACAGCCCCATGGTGCGCAAGAAGCAGCCGGCCACCGGCGTGCGCCGCAAGATTCTCAAACAGTTCGCGCCACCCCCGGATGACACCCCCGAGCTGCAAGACGCTCGGCCCGTGGTCAAACTGTTTTATCTCGGGGCTATGGACGCGGGGCACAAGGTGGACAAACTCGTCAAGTCCCGGCGCGGTATGTTTATGTCTCAATGTCACTTGTTGGAGGACCACCGCTGACTGTGCTCAGGCCTTGGTCTGGCCGAGGCCGACTTTGGCGTCAAGCTTGGTAACATGCACGTTCAGGAGCCGCATCCCGGGCTTGCCAACGCCTACAAGAAGCTCGGCAAGATCATCCAAACCGTCGGCGACTTCCACGCTGCCCAGGCGACAGCCGAAGCCACAACCCTGGGCGACCCGTTGCAGTATCACTCTCAAGACGCCTTCGTGGTGAAGGAAACCCTCACCAACCGCCAGATCCTCATGCGCGAGCTGCTCCAAGCCCAAGACGTCACCCGCAGCCGCCTCCACGCCACCGACCGGCTGAAAGCCTCCTCCACCGTCCGCCCCGACAAGGTGGACGAGGCCATCGCGGCCCTCGACGAGGCGCGCCACGCCGAGGCCGCCCTCATGCAAAAAACTGCCCGCGTCACCCAGAACCTCGTCCACGAGCGCCGCCGCTGGTTCGCCCGCACCGCCGCCGACCTCCGCCTCTCTATCCGCGAGTACGTGCTGCGCGAGATCGAGGCCGAGCGCCGCACCCTGGCCCTGCTCGAGTCGGCACGCCCGGATATTCGGTCCATCGACGGCAGCGGCGGTCTGAGTCGTCTCGGCCGCGAGAACCACCCCCCCGCCGCCGCCCGCCGCACCGCCCTCGCCGCCAGCCAGGGTCCCAAGGGCGACGCCTGGAGCGGCGTGCCCCGCCGCAGCACCGATGCTCTTGCTCGGTCGGTGTCGGGCAGCCTTGTTGCTGCCGCGGTTGTGGCCGCCACCGATCCGGATGCGGCGGACGGGGCCGACGGCGCGGGAGCCCGCGGCCGCGCGCTGAGCGGGGCGGGACGCATCCCGGGAGTTTTGGAGGAGGATGATGAAGATAGGGTGGATGCGCGCAACGCTGCGAGTCGGTTGGCGACGAGTACGTTTTAGTTGGCTAGTGGCGGCATGTTAAGGGGGGGATGGATGAATGGATGTGGGTGAGTGTGTGGTGGGGAAGAAAGTCAGTCAGTCCGTCAATGAATCAATCATGTTGAGGGATACCAGCACGGTGCCACGGAGGTTATGTTAGGTATGTTTCTATATAAGGAGTTGATAACAGATGGTGGACGGTATCCCCACGAGCAGTAGTGGCAGTAGTGAAGGTGACGACGGTTGGGAAGGGCTGGCAAATTATTCACGGTTATCAATCACGGTTATTTGTGTGTGTGAGTATGAGTGTGTGTTTTCTCAATCATAGTCCCTGCTCCCGGATAGTCATCATGCCCAGATGGCAAACATACCTATTGTTACTGAAATTGCGGCCGTTGATTGAGCCGTTACCTACCATAGGTACGTACCTAAGGTAGGTAGGTAGGTCAAGACACCAACCAAACCCCGGATTTCCTGTTGACATTCTGGATGTACTGTATGTACATACCCAACTAGCCTGGTGGTCGGTCTACTATTACACAGTTAACAGTGCGTTTGACGGAAGATCTTGCAATAGACACCGAGCACCGACCATGCTCCCGCGCCACCTAGCCGGCGACGACTTGTGCTGTGCCGATGGTTATAGCATAAGGTCTTTCTCCCAATCGACGCGCCGACCGTACGGTCAACCATGAGTTGACCAGCCAAGGAACTGGGAAGGTACGTCCTGGGCTGTCAGGTCGTTTTCGTAGACCAGATACAGCACAGCGACAGCTTGGACTCCCGACTTTGCATGTCCTATGTCCCCCTCATAGCTCTACCTGAGTACCTGCCAGGTAGGCATACTACGCGACGTCCCGAGGTTCATCCTCCATGAGAGGATTCCCACTCAGCCGTTACCTCGGCCCCTATTTCATAGCGCCCGCCCTGGATGGTGACCAAGACGAGACGCGGGCCGCCTCTGCTCTGCAGGATCGTCTTTCATCCCGGACAACCTACTGCTTGAGGTGACAGTACATCAGTACTTGAGGCGCCCTCGACATTGGTACGCAGAGGCAGCCACCTGGAGGTTCCGCCCTTGAGTACCAGCGACACCGTGACCCAACAAAGGTGCCGTCAGGTACGCATGTACGGAATATGAGGTTTACATACTCCCACGGTCCCCCACATATACCAATAGTACAGAAGGAATCCAAACAGCGGCCCGGGACTCGGCAGAGCGATCCCGGCAGGCGGTTGTTGCTGTGGTCTTACCTATCTCGCCTCGGTTTCTATAAATGCACCACAGCGAGCTCCGGTAAGGCAGGTACCTGATGTAAGGCATGTATGCCATACGGGGCCATCCGGGGCGGGGGTACCATCTCCAGAAAGGATCCCCCGGCTCCTTCCGTCCAATGTACATACATACATACATAAACATGTGCCATACCCGGCCCGCCGCCGTGTGTGTCGTGCATACTTGCCCTACCACAGCCGGATAGGTAAAGTCCCAGCTAGCCAGCCAGCCAGTGCCTGGACGGCGGCCGCATGCAGCAAGCAGCTTTCACACCGGCGTGTCCCGTCCACACAAGCAAGCAAGCAAGCGAGCCGCGGTCGCGCGGCCAGGTCGACCGACCGACCCGACCTGCAGGTTCACACACACACTCACACCGCCGGCACCCCTCCCCCCACACACAGCCTAAGTCTCCGCGACGTTGGGGGGACGGAGATCCTGTCGGATTGTAACATCAGCGGAACGTCCAGGTCTTGGTGTCACCTATGTATGTGGCACGGAAGGAAGCCGGGACGAGGCGGCGACATGAACTCAGCTCCGCCTGCTCGGCTTTTTGTCCCGTTGGAGAGCAGCGGTGAGTCTGGGGTGAGTGGGATCCGGAGCTTCTATGTAACGCCATCTGCGATGAACTCAGGTACCTGATGCATGTATGGATGTGAGCGCGGCGTTACCCAGTTCTCACGAAAAGATGCCAGCGGCCCTCGCCTCGCCGCCCCTTGGCTGCGCTCCCGATCCGGGGGGGTTCCTGCCGATTCATAGATACCTGTAATTTGTGGTGAACACAACTCGACTCACCTGTGGACTTGATATCAGACATCGGACAGACTGCTCTTGTTCCTCGTGGTGTTGCTAGCCCCGTGCAACTCCGAGAGTGACCGGGTATCCTAGCCGTCCACGGTGTTTCCCGGGCCTGCAGATGGCGCGAGATCCAGGGGTTCACTCGATGCTACCAGGATCGGCCGGGATGGGAATCCGGTAACTCCAGTCCTGTTTGCTCGGGTTGTACGAGTAGTCGTCAGTGCCCTCCATGATGGACTTCCATGACAGTCAAAGAGCGACCGGTCAGCATCGTGAGAGGGAACCACCAAGTTGGTTGAGTCGGTCGAGGACAGTTCGCTTTGTCCAAAGATAAGATAACAATCATGTTGAGTGTCCTGCCGTCCCGTCCGGGTTGCCATTTCGAGACCTACCGTTGCATGAGCGGCGACTGAGCCAGATGCTCTGACGAAATCAAATGACAAGGGGGTCAACGAAAAGCGTTGGCTGAACCCCGGCCATGGCCGCAGCGCCGAGCCGGGGAGGCGGCCGACCTTTGCTTTTCTTCCTTGAGCCTCCCGAGAGACCCTTGTCGCCATCAACTTCAACTCTTCACTTTGCTCCATGTGCTCTTCCTTCAGCTTGTGCAGGTTCATGTCTTCTCATCGAGGACTCGTTCGATTTCCAAGGAGGAACACAACAGATGCAAAGCTCGCGGCGAGCCAATGCCGGCAGTGAGCGGTATCTGATAAGAGCCGGCCTGGAGCCGTGTCGGATGCGTCATGTCGACCGGTCGGCCGAGCGATATCTCCAAGGACGACGTCGACAGCATGGGTTATCTGATAAGGAGGTGATAGAGATGCGTCTGCCGTATGCAAGACGATTACGGTAGTGTAAGGCAATTGCGTAGCAGGCGCAGGAGGGAGACGGCTCGCCGTCGGTAGCACAACAGGTCGGGCGCTGCGGTGCACCCAGTGCTTCCCAGCCATCCGGAAGGGTTGCCCAGGTCCCGGCGCGGCGTGACATTGCGAGATGCACGTTGGGGTGGTCGCGAATGGCATTGGCGTGTCTTGTTGCGGGTTTGCAGATCCCTGGTGCGCCATGGCCGCTGCGATAGGCCGGTAAAACGGGAGAATGCTCCCCTCCAACCGGCAGTGCCATGACTCCTCCGTGCTAAGCCGGGTTGTGCACAAAGGTTGAGGCAAGAGACAGAGATAGCTATGTACCGCAGACAATATAGATGCCGACATGCTGCCTGATAGGGGTAGACGTCGATGCCAGCTTCAAAGTGAGTGAAATTCAAACACATTGGGCCGCATGCGTCGCATTCGGGCGGTTGGGTGGTTTTAGGACATGGGCAGCAGATGATGGAGAGGTCGCTCAAATGGAAAGGGAAAAAATGGAGCATCTTCCATTTCCAGGTTGGACGTGGAGATGGTGTCAGTAAAAGGATACAGTCAAGGTTCGAGGAAGGAGCCTGCAGGCATGAGAAGATTTCTTTCCGGCCCGAGATAGTAACTACCTCGTACAACACTATTTTCTCTGACCCCTGCCTTCCTCCTTTCCATGGATGGCATCAAGGGTCGTTTGCCTGGCCTGTCGTGACTGCCCTGGACCTTGACTTGGACCTCGTTAGCAACCCAAGCAACGTCCAGTGGACCTTGAACCCTTGAACCCCTGCTCAACGGTCCGTTCGACGTTTTCTGGAAAAAAAATCAAACACAACCTTGCCTCGTTCCCCATCCCGACCCGACTCTTCACGTTCCCAGACTGAGCTGCCACCCAGGTCGATTATTGTTTGTCATTCCTCAGCTGCAGCAATTACACCAGATAATAGCGTCATCCCGACTTCCGCATGGCGAAAATGGCCACATCCAACAAGTACCGTTCGACGGAACAAGACAATGGCGTGCTCAATCCGCTGCCGTCTTCATCATCAGTGAGACTGCCCGCCCGCCTCGGCCACCACCCTGCTATGCCTATCCCCGGGCCCGAGATGACTACCCACCTCGACCCCACACGACCTGCAGGTCACTGCATGGAAGCCGGCTAGTTCTCCCGCATCGCATCTTCTTTGGAGAAGAGTAACACCTAATAGTACTAATTTCGTAGCCGTTGGTTGCTTATATTCTCGCCACGGCTTGATGAACCCCCAATATATTCGCCCCCCAAGCACCCCGGATCTTTCCGTGCTGGCCGAAAACCATCGCTGCCCACTGCCTCCCACCGGTCCCCCGCCAGTTCGCGTCAGACCTTGATGGCACTCGCGGCATCTCCTATCTTCCTATTAGTGTCTTCGCGAACCGGAGGGGCCTTGTTCCGCTGCAACCGCTTGGCGGGGCGTGTGCCTGCAGCGGCTCCGCCTGGTTCTGATGTCGCGATCCCGCACCTTGACGTCGAGCAGACAGGGGTAGGTTCCGCCCTGCGAGCTCGGCCGTCCCCGGACCACGCTGCTTCTCCGCCATGTTGTTCCGAGATTATCGGGGCCACTGCCCTGTCCGGCCCCCAGCCTGGTTGCCGCGATAACCAGGCGCGAGCTGACTGGCGAGGCCGGCATCTCATCCGTGGACGTGCTCCCTCGGGACGCATCTTGACCTCCGCTCCCCTAAACCTTGCAGTGCGACATTCCCGTATGCTTCTTGACTGTCTCGGCCCCAAGTTATCCGTGCCAGGCATTGACACACACGGCAGCAGCTCCAGATCAGGGTCGTTGATACCAGACGTATAAGTGTGGGGGTTCCTTCCTGTCCTCTCCTCCTGATATCTGTCTTGGATCACGCATCATTTTTTGTTTGTCGCATACGCTACACACCTCATTCCACGTCGGATAGCGCGATCGCCGTCTTTCGCCACCCTATCTCCGGCTTCACCCCTGACGTTGTCGACACCCTTTCAACCTGATCCCGCGCCGCCTTAGAGCCGCAACTTTCCCCAGGCCAAGCAGGAACCATCCCACCTCATCCCACGCCGGCGCAGCCCTATCGATCAAGATGGCGCCTTCAGCCACAGGTGATCAGCTGCCAATGCACCTACCCACCGCCTCCAAGGCGTCCACCATTAACGCTTCGGTCCTCTACGGACCGCGCGATCTCCGCCTGGTACGCTACCCCCGCTAGAGAGGTTGGTTACACAGACCGGCTGACACCGTTCCAGGAGCGCCGCGTTATCGAGGAGCCCGGCGTCGGAGAGCTCCAGATCGCCGTTCATACCACCGGCATCTGCGGGTCTGACGTTAGCTATTACAAGAAGTTTGCCAATGGCGACCTCTGCGCTTGCATGCCGCTCTCTCTGGGCCACGAGTCATCCGGCACCGTTGTCGCCATCGGTCCCCAGGTGACGGGCTTCCGCATCGGTGACCGTGTTGCGCTCGAGGTCGGCATTCCTTGCAGCAAATGCGGCATCTGCTGGCAGGGCCGCTACAACCTCTGCAAGAAGATGAGGTTCCGGAGTAGCGCGAAATCAGTGCCTCATTTCCAGGGCACCCTTCAGGAGCGCATCAACCACCCAGCAGAATGGTGCCACAAGTAAGTTCTTTTCTGACTATCCGGGCGCCGAAGATACATACATTGCTAACTGGGACCAGGCTTCCTGATAGCATATCCTTCGATGCGGCCGCGCTGCTTGAGCCGCTCTCTGTGGCGATCCATGCCGTTAACCGGGCGCAACCGGCCCCAGGGTCATCAGCCCTCGTCATCGGCGCTGGCGCCGTCGGTTTGTTGACCGCTGCCATGGCCCGCCAGTCGGGCTGCTCAACGGTAATCATTGCCGATGTGGACCAAGGCCGCGTCGACTTTGCCATTTCCAAGGGCTTCGCCACCCACGGCTACGTCGTCGAACGCCCGCTTCAGCCCCCGTCGCCTCTCTACACCCCGAGCTGCTCAGGTACCTCAACACCGCTCGAGGGCGTCATGACCCCCAACAGCATCTCCACCCAAACAAAATTCGAGCACGCCAAGGCGCTGGCCGCCGACATGCTCGCCCAAGCCCGGACCTCCGGGTCGGCCACCGCTTTTTCGGGACTCGACGACGACGATGACGAAGACAGCGACGGCGTCGACGTCACGTTTGAGTGCACGGGCAAGGAAGAGTGCATGCACACGTCGCTATACGCGACGCGCGCCGGCGGCAAGGTGATCATGGTGGGCATGGGCACGCCCGTCCAGACGCTGCCGCTGTCGGTCGCCCACCTCCGCGAGATCGACATTCTCGGCATCTTTCGGTACGCTAACACGTACGCGACGGGTATCAAGTTGTTGAAAGCCCGCGAGCGCGCTCTGCGTGCCGCGGGTGGAGCGGGAGGATACGTGCTCCCCTCGCTCGACGACATGGTGACGCACCGGTTCAAGGGGCTCGAGAACGCGCATCGCGCGTTTGAGCTTGCCAGCCGGACGTCGGATGAGAATGGGAACCTGGTGTTGAAGGTGGTGATTGAGGCCTGATGTTACCTGATGATCTCATAATTATGGTGTCTGGTTTGTTTTGTTTCTGTCTTGCTTGGATACCCGCGATAATTATGACTTGCTATGGGATCTCGTTGGGATAACTAGCCGATGGCTTTTTTTCTGGCTCATATAGATAGGTTGGGTGGTGGGCTAACGGATCTGCGGATTGGGAATTCGGGGCCTTTTTTTGTTTATCTTCGTTTATTTAGATCGAGCCTTGCCAGTCTGTTGTTGGTTGTGAGGGACTCGGGAGAATGGGTGTGGCGGGGTGGGATAGACGATGGCGAGGAGCCTAGTGTCTTTTCGTTTTTATTTTTAATCAATTCATTGTTCACTTATACTCCCTCCGTATGCGTGTTTGGCTTTCCGGCGTTGGTGTTGAAGAATCAGATAATAATATTCCTTCCGCGCTCTATGCTTATTTCCAGCCCGGCACAGCATCAGATCTCGTCCCACGTCGGGCAAGTGCGAGTACCTACCTGAGGTAAGCTACCTAGATGACTGGGGCTTTATGCTGTAGTATATTCCTACACCGGAACCAGCAAAGCAGCTGGTCAGACCGTAGGAGGCTAGGTACCTGAGGCATTTTGTGTATTTGACAGTAACGCGTGGTTATCAAACAGAGTCCCCCAACGCCTTTCTCTCTCTCTTCCAAGACCTAATGCATCCCGCCGTTCGCCTGTTTATTTCATCCATCGTGTGAAGACAACGTCGTAAAGGTCATTCATGATATTTCACCCTCTTGGTTGACCTTCCCGATAGCAACCATCCTTTCCTTTCTCATTCATCCACGCAGTATCCGCCTCCCCCTAAATAGCTAGCGAAGAAGGCCCCCCACCCCCACCAACTCCCCCACCACCAGGACCCTCCAGCGACGAAGCCACGTCGATACCCTCCAGATCCCCCGCCGCCAGCAGCGCCGTCTCGTACGTCAGGCCCGTCGCGGCCGCCATGGCCGCCGCGGCTCCTCCGCGCGCGTTCAAGCGTTGCGTGTGCCGCGCCGCGTCGAGAAGCAGCGCCTTTTTGCACGCGTCGCGCATCTCGGCCACGCTGGACAGCATGTCGGCGGCGAGCGAGACGAGCTTGACGTCGTTGGTCTCGCGCTGCAGCTCGCGCGCGAGGTCGGAGAGGTGGTTGTCGTCGGTGGTGGTGGTGAGGTCGCTCTCCGCGGGCCCGGCAGCCAGGCCGGCGTTGGTGACCACCGCCTGGATGCGGCGAAGGATGTTGTTGGAGGGGATTGTGTACTGACCGTTGGAGGCGCGCGCTGCGGCGGCGGCGTCGGCGGTGGTTTGGGTCCCGGCAAGGAAGTCGGGCGGGAGACGTTGGATGTAGGTGATGAACAGATCAAGGCGTGACTTGAGCGCGCGCACCGCGTTGTACTTGGCTTGCAGGGCCGCCATGTACTCTGCTTCCGCCGGGGAGAGATTGGCATCCAGGTTGGCAGAAGAAGCCTCTGTGCTGCTGGCGGCGACGGTGTCCTCTTGCTTGGGCTTGCTGGGGTCCTGGTAGGCAACCGCCCTACGCTTGCCCTTCCCGTCGTCGACCGCGATCTTCTTGTCGAACTGCTCGACGATGTGCTTCTCGGCCGAGTCGGCGGCCGCTGCAGCTGCGCCAGCCCCGGAGCCGCGGATGTGTTGAATGGCAATCATCTCGGCCTCTCCCGTATCGGTTGTGTAAGGAATCTTGCGGAAGCGCAGCACGAGATCCGACCCAGCTGCCTCGGCGTCTTTCATGTCATGGTCTTCGGTGGCACCGGTGGCAGCCTGACCATCGGTAGCCTCGAGATTGCTCTCGTAGATGGTAATCGGCAGCGCGGTCGAACTTTGGTCCAGCACATCCTCGACATGGAAGCCGAGGAGCACTGCGGCCTCGTTGTATGTGGTGATCTGGCGGTGGATGGGGAGATGTAGGTTTGTCGGACCTGTTTTGGGCACGAGCGAGTACCAGCCGACGAGGTCAAGTTGCGGGCTCTTGTGGACAAGGCGCACTGGCGAGGAAGATGGTCAGCTCGGTCGGTCGAAAGGAAACTCAAAACGTCGCCGGCTCACTTTGCTCTAACCGCTTGTTGAACCATTGAAGGTCCAGCTCGTACAGCCCATCGTTGTTCTTGTCAGCCTTACAGCTGAAGGAGTGCTCGATTGTAATGTCACGGCCGTGTTGCTGGCCCAGCAAGGCACCGACCACAGCACCCTGGAATCCCCGTTGGTAGCCGCGGACGATGAAGTCGGAGATCTCGAGGATGGGCAGCGGATGCAGGACCACCTGCAAGCTCGAGTCAGACGCCTTTTGGGTCGACAGCAGCTCGTTTGCTGCTTGGTCGGCCATGGTGATGGGGATCGGATTACTGGAAGAAGCTCGACGGGGTTGTGGAAGGAGGGGAAGGTTGGTGATGGAGGACGGCGGGCGTTTGATGGACGAAGCTTGGAGGTTCCAGGGTCGGTAAGGCAGAAGGGCAGCCTTGCCCCGCAGAGCTCTTGTCAGGTCCCCACCCAAACACCCCGGGACGGGACCCACTTCGGCGGGGTGTGGGGCATGGCCAGGGGCCAACGGCCCGGCTGGGGTTGGAGCTCCAAGCAACCATCTCCAACTGCCACGGGCCTCAGTCAGGTGCCTGATGAATCTATATCTTATCTCAGTACGTGACTCATTTAAGAGATCAATGCTCATTGCTTTTGCTTGGGGAATTGAGTAGTAAATTCAAGACATCACCAGACGCAACGTCGTTTCTCCGTCTTGCCAAGACCCTCGGGATGTCGTTCCAGCCCTTGCCGCAATCTTGTGTTGCCCATAGGTTTTTGTCATTGTTGCAAGATTATGACAGTCATCCCGTGCTGGAGTCGTCCATTTGGCTATATGAGGGCTTTGAGTTCCAGTGTATACATTGCACAAAGTACGGAGTGATACGCCGAGGATCATGGAGACTCACATTATTGCTTTGGACATCTCGACTCTGATCCTCCGTCTACTGATGGTCCATTTGATATGCCATGGAACTCGCTGCTCTACCTCCCCCAAGTGTACATAGAGGCACCTTCCCGATACCGCCCGTTCTTCTTATGTCTTGGGCTGCTGCTGCGATCTGGATCTGTACTGTAAGCGACTGGGTCCTGGCTCTAACCGTTGATCACTGCGTTGTCTCAACATCGCGTTCTCAGAAAGTCAAGTTGTTTATGAGAGTATGAGCGAGGTTAGTTATTGTAACCTAGCCTCGTACTTCAACCACCATACTCTTACTTCATTATGGCGCCCACGAATGCCCAGCCTGGCCCCGAAGTCGCCCAGGAGTCCGAGCCTGAAAAGCCTTCTAATGACAACGGCACCCCTGACAACTCCCCATCCAAGCATGGCTCCATCCAAAACGCTCGAGGGGACCATACCCACCGGCGGCTCAAGAATCGCCATATCCAGTTGATCGGTACGTCGGGAGGATTCAGTGCACTGTTATGCCTCCGTCACCAGCTGAATGACGTTCAGGGATTGGCGGCACCATTGGCACTGCCCTGTATGTGAACATTGGCAAGGGTCTTATCGCGGGCTGTCCTGCAAGCCTGTTTTTCGCATTTACCCTCTGGTAGGGTTGCCTATTTCATCCACGCCCTTGTTCGATACTTACTCTGACGTCTCAGGTGTACTGTCATCCTCGCAGTGACTTTGTGTCTGACAGAGATGGTGACGTACTTGCCCATCTCGTCGCCATTCATCCGCTTTGCTGGCCGCTATGTCGATGAGGCCTTGGGATTTGCTGCCGGTTGGAATTTCTTCATCTTCGAGGCTGCCATGGTCCCGTTTGAGATCACAGCCTGTAATGTGATTATCCGGTATTGGACAGACTCACTCCCCGCAGGGGCAGTGATTGCGGTGACAGTGGTCCTTTACAGGTATTCCCCCTTCTGTTCTCTTGACGGTTGAGCTCCTCTCATTTCGATACGTGTAGCCTCATCAACGTACTTGCTGTTAAGTACTATGGCGAAGTCGAATTCTGGGCGGCGCTCGGCAAGGTCCTCCTGATTGTCGGCCTGCTGGCGTTTGCATTTGTTGCAATGCTCGGCGGCAACCCTTTACATGACCGTTTTGGCTTTCGGTACTGGCGAGATCCCGGCGCCTTTACCGAACTGTACTACTCCGGGTCCCTTGGCCGTTTTTTCGGATTCCTTCAATGCCTGATTCAAGCCTCTTTCACCATATCCGGCCGGACTACGTTGCCATCACCACCGGCGAGGCAGTCAACCCACGGGTTGTTTTGCCTCGAGCGTTCAACGGAGCATTTTATCGCCTGACCTCTTTTTTTGTGCTAGGTTCCCTGGCCGTTGGCATTCTGGTCCCTTACAACGACGAGAACCTCAGGCGCGCATACCAAGATCGGGCGCCAGGGACTGCCGCCTCACCTTACGTGGTCGCCATGAACCGGCTCGGCTTGGGATCCAGCCCCCTACCGCATATTGTCAATGCAATGGTACTGACGGCAGCTTTTTCAGCCGGGAACAGTTATGTGTACTGCGCGTCAGGGACACTTTACGGACTTGCACTCGAGGAAAAGGCACCCAAGGTGTTTACCTGGTGCACGGCGAAGGGGGTGCCCTTAGCAGCGGTTGCGCTGGTGTTGCTCGGATCACTTCTGTCTTTTCTGCAACTCGAGAGAAGTGCGTCCGTTGTCTTGCAGTGTAAGTTCCGAACATACCACATGCTCAAGTCTGATCAACCAATTGATCGCCAATTAGGGTTCGTCAGCCTGGTTACGGCCAGCCAGCTCATCAACTATGCGGTCATTTGTTTGACATACCTCCGCTTCTATGCAGCTCTCAAGGTGTAAGGATCAGTCTGCTCACGCCATGTCCTCCTAGTCTATCCGTCCCGTCCTCTTACCACACAAATAGCACGGGCACATCTAGCTAACTTGGGCCGCCTCATTTCAGACAGGGGATTGATCGCCGATCTCTTCCCTATCGTGGCATCTGCCAACCATATGCCACATGGTACGCCCTTCTGGCATGCTTGATCATGGCCTTAGTCGGGGGTTACGCGGTATTCCTTCCCGGTCACTGGGACGTGCCGACATTTCTGTTCTCGTGAGTACACACCATTCTACAAGTGACGACGTCCATCACCGCTTGATACCTAAGAGTATACAATAGAATCAACGAGTCCCCCCGGAATAAGAGGAACTAACTCTAGGTGTCCTAACACTCAATATACCATGATTGGCACCTGCCCGGTACTCTACATCGCGTATAAACTGCGGAATGCTACAGGGATTCAACGTGCTGATGAAATTGACCTTCAGCAAAACATGGATGAGATCGCCGAGTATGAGAAGACATTGCGGTTGCCAGGGAACAATTGACCGTTTGGGATGGCGATGATGTACGGAGGATGTGGTTGAGGAAAAGATAGATGAACATGTGTTGACTTTCATCATCACGATTCACCTTTACAACCAACTCTTTTTGGTTGCCACCTTTTCCCTCCTGATTCTGTGGGGTGTTGGGTCTTCGGCACTTCCACAAACGCCAACGGCTCGCATGTCGCCTTGGACCAGCGTGTGAGATGATTGGACTGTACTGACCCACCTGACGTTGCCAAGAACAATTGATCGGGCTTGGCCACGTGGGGCTTCAACTTTAAATTGACCTCCTCTAATGGCCAGCGACCTTGGATGACGTGGGGATACCCCTTTGCATCTTATAGGTGGATTGCCGATCCGTCTCTGGGTCTCGTGAATAGCGGGCGTCCCATTAATCAGTGCAAGTTCTGGTAGTGAGTGGTCCGTACCTCAGTTATCTGACTGTCGCAGTCAAGTCATAAACGAGCCGGCTATCACGTTCCTCCTGAGCCGAAGGCGGCCATCTCCGAAGGGTGTACAGGGCTTCGGATGTTGCTGCCGACAAGAGGGAAGCTAACTGAGGTCATTTCTTTTCGGAATGTACTAATGATGGCATCCATGGATGGATGGATGGATTCGCACTTGTATCTGGGCCCCCTCTTGCACCTTGTTGCCCTGATACGTCAGTGGTTTTACATCAAGCTTGCCATCAACTCGATTTTCACTTTGACTCAAGGGACCACGCTGTGGATTCAGGCCATGTCTTTGTTCTGCATCAACACGATGACGTGAGCGGAGCTTGGTGCTTCATAAGTTGGAGAACTGACAGGATCAATCTTACATGGAAGACTCAGGCTTGAACTAACAGCAAGTCCATGTGATCTCCGGTGATGCTTTGTCCTTTAGCGCTTATCTCCTGACGCTCATTTAGGCTTATGCTTTGTGAAGTAAAGAAGAGGAAAGACTGAACATCCTCACCTTTTGGTATGCACGTCCTGCAGATAGGTCCTTTGGTCACCCAACTATTCCCTTAGTTGGGATAAAACACCCGAGAGCTACAACGCTGCATCGCTTTGAGGTGTATCTCATCCTTTGTGAATGCATTGCTTCAGCAATCTGCCCTTTGCGAGAGGTATGGTGTCACCACCATGAATCAACCCTGGTCAAAGGCGTGTCGAAGCGTGCAGGTAGACAGCAGTGCCTCAATCTTTGTGGCCTTGTGTGAGATAATGTCACTCAATCGCAGAATGTGCAGCAAGGCCTATATCCCAGGCATATAATGACAGGAAATAATGCATGCAACAGCAGATATCTAGGCCGTTGAATAAAGCAAGTGTTCTACGAGAAGGTTGTGCTAGATTTAAAACATATACTGTCCAGCGCTTCGCTAAACTTGATATGAGGAGGTCACCCATCACTGCAACAGTTGTGTCAACTTGCAACGCATCACAGATTGTTGGTCATTTGTTGCATGTCAAGCCTCCCTCTGTGGGTCCACATCAGTTACTTTCAGCAAGGAATACAAGCAATATCTGTTGAAAACCTTCCATCACAATCTTCGGGCTCCCGTGCCCTGCAATGGATGACTCAAACTCATGCGCTCTCATACCACGAGGTACAAACCCCATATATCTTTCCAATATCAATCAGTTTCTGGCTATCCCAGCGTTTTCTAACTTTAACAGTTCAATCGGAGGCCGATCCTAAGACAGTAATACCTCCCAAGACGAGCGCCTGCCAGTGCTTGAAACTGGCTGTGGATTTGCTCTTGGCAAAGGTAGATACCAACAAGCAGGCGGTTACGGAACAGGACATCAATATGGTGAAAAAGGTCTTGGATGAGTTGCTAAAGGCCCAGAAACTCGAGGCCCGGGTTAGGAGAATGGAGCGTGATTCCAAAACTCTGGAGAAGGAGATTCGCCAAACCTTTGACGGAAAACAAGGCAGTCCGAATGCACTGTGCTAAAGCAAGACGATCACACTAGCTGTGGATTGTCTTTGGGACCGAATAGTTTGGATCAGCAACTATGGGGCTTCCCAATGGCTTCACTTGGTACTTGGTCATTTAGTATGGATTGTTTTAATGTTGGTTGATGCCAGCTGGTAGGACATGGAACCAAGCTTAGAGGCTTTGGTGCCGAGAGTTAAAAACATGGTGGAGAGCATGGGCGAGCAATGGACAAGTGCAACCAGGATGGCCATACTCCGGACGTAGTTCCGAATGCCAGCGCTTAAGCATCAACGCAGCGCGATAATCCCACAAACTAAGTCCTTAGTCCAGATTTCGGTATAATAGAAGCACCTAAACGCCCGCACTTTTATGGCAGTTAAAACATTCATGATGCGCTGCCACAAAACTCCCTTCGATCCTGTTTGACAAGCTCAGGGCGTCATACCAGCGGATGATTGGTGTCCCAGAGAAGCATTTCGTCGACGTCAGTTATCCCCTGGCGTTGCACATCAACTGAGTAAGTGAAGTAGCGGTTTTATACAGCATATATGGTAGATTGGCCGGCTCTAGGGGGCTTATGATACATGTAGCGTTTCAACAGAAACATGCTCAATTGGGTAGGTGGTTAAATGCAACCCCAACCTCGCTCGCTACGCAACAACACCACCTTCCAAGGTGGCTCTCTGTCGCCGAGGAATACAGCGCATCGATCTGCGCTTCTTCTCGAATACCACAATGACGAATGCAGGAATGGCGGTAGTGATAGCAGAGTGTTGCGAATGAGGGGAAGAGTGTATCTGCACGACGCAACATCAAAAGACTTACCTAACCAGGCATGGATTTCGCCGTTTCAGAGATCAAGCAAGGTACTGCAATGAGAAGACAAATGGGAGATTCCGGTTTCTCTCTTACCAGTTAGCTATAGTCTTCGGGATCGATGATTCGATTCCCTTCCAACAAAGCGCATACCTCTCCCTTGCAAGAGACTCGGGATTTGACTTCGGTACATGGCATCTCGGCACATGGCAATTCCAGAACCAAGATTTCCTGTTGGTGGTTTTTTCCGCCATTCATACTCCCCAGGAAACAATACCCGGGCCTAGCCTCCACCCGGCCGAGCGGGTCCCGCCCTCGGATCTTCGATCACCGCAACCTACCGGGGAGTGACAACGGTGATGCGGACGAGTCCCGTCGCAGCATGCCCGGCGGCGTGCGTAATGCGGCCCCACATAGCCGTCCCTTTATCACTGTTGTTCTCCACGATGGTTGCGCGTCCAGCATCTCCCCTTAATCTACCCGCGCCAGGCTAAGATCTCTGCCGTCGCATCTGCCGTTGAAAGCGCCAATCGCGTCATTTGCAATATCCATGAGCCGGCCGTTGCGGTATTGAATCTGGGGGAGCTAGGGTGCTTACCGGGAGGGGGCGGGGATGGGAAGGCCTTGACATTGACGGACTTGGGATGGGCTTGCGAGGTATGCAACGGGCAACGGGCGGTAAAACAGGGAAGGAGGCTACAAAGGAAGGATGAGACGCTGGGAGGATGAAAGGCCTCAAAGGAGGGGAATGAGTATATATACTCATATGTAACATCAAGCTGGTGGGACAACTGAGTCGAGGTCTTGGATCACCACCCTCACTCAGCGCGCACACCTCCAATTCGCTGCTCAAGCGCTGTCGCCGCCGCTACAATGCTCTTCAAGAACACTCTTGCCGGCCTTGCCCTGCTCGCGGGCCTCGCGGCCGCCCATCCGGGCCACAACGTGGCTCAGGAGGCTGCCGAGCGCCGCGAGTACCTCCAGTCGGTCAAGCGCTCGTCGCTCGCCCACTGCGCCGACAAGCTGCGTGCCCGCGGCATCGAGGCCCGCAACATTGCTCGCCGTAACGCTGTCGTCGAGAAGGCTCGCCAGAAGCGCGGCATCACCAAGCGCGGCTTCGAGGACGTGCTCAACACCGACCATGACAAGACTGGCCAGGGCTTCAGCCGCAACACCGACCCGGAGACGCTGTTCGCTGGGTACAACTCTTGCCTGCTGACCCCGGAGACGACCGAGGGCCCGTACTGTAAGTTAGATTTCCTTCATCTAGTAGTCCGCCCTGTTCAGGGTCGCTGACTCACTATCCAGATGTCGCTGGCGAGCTCGTTCGCGAGAACATTGTCGAGGACCAGGCCGGTGTGCCGCTCCTCCTCGACTACCAAGTCGTCGACATCAACACCTGCGAGCCGATCCCCGACGTGTACGTCGAGATCTGGCACTGCAACGCTACCGGCGTCTACGGCGGTGTCGTCGCCCAAGGCAACGGCGACTCCAGCGACCAGACCAACCTCGACAACACCTGGCTGCGCGGCATCCAGCCGACCAACGAGGACGGCGTGGCGCAGTTCGAGTCCATCTTCCCGGGCCACTACGTCGGGCGCACCACGCACATCCACATCGCCGTGCACGCCAACGCGACGCTGCTCGCCAACAACACGCTTGGCCACGAGACGTTTGCCAGCCACGTCGGACAGGCCTTCTTCGACCAGGCGCTCATCGACGCGGTTGAGAAACTGGCACCCTACACCGACAACCGCCAGCCGCTGACCACCAACCGCGCCGACTGGATCATGGCGCAGGAGGCGGGTACTGATGGCGTTGACCCCGTCATGGAGTACACCCTGCTCGGCGACAAGCTCGAGGACGGCCTGTTCGCCTGGCTTGCGTTCGGCGTCAACTCGACCTTTGTGCGCAAGGTGCAGCCGGCCGTGCTCCTGGGCCCGGATGGCGGTGTCCCGAACCCCAACGGTGGCTTCCCCGGCGGCGGTTTCCCCGGCGGTCCGGGCGGTCCTGGGTTCCCCGGCTTCCCGAGCGGGTTCCCGTCTGGCTTCCCCACGGGCTTCCCGACCGGTTTCCCCGGCTTCCCTCAGCCGACTGGCGCTCCGGCTCCGGCGCCGACCCCTTAAAGGGTGAGCCAGCTGTACATATGAGATGAAATATTCTTCGGGGGATGTGGAGGCCAGGTACATATGGTACATAGCTGGTGAGAAGTAGCTCGAAATTAAAAGATCATGCTCTGTGCCTTGTCTGTCCCTGGTTGGATCGGTAGTTTTATGTTGTCTCTGCAAACACGTCATGGCCAGATGTTGATGTTGTGAGCATACCTGACCTTCAGCGCACCTGGTTCTTGCCTGTCATCCCTATTCCTCTACGGTGAGCTTCTGTAGAGTTGTCCCCTCACGGCAAGTCCCGTGTCATCTGTAAAAGTAAGGTACCTACGCCTGCTCCGCAAGCAAGGTCGTTATTCCAGGAAATTTGAGACCTGCATTGACAAGCTGTCCCAGACAACCGTGACACAAATATCGGACCAGCACAAGGTGGCAAAAACCTCCAGGTTCGTCGTCTTTCCACAATCTTTCCACGAGGTCCAAGAAGCGCTCCTCAATAGCGTTGATCCTCGACTATCCGACGTATTCCCCCCCCGATGGGAAGCTCATGTTTCTATGCACAGGGGAGACTGCTGGTTACACATGCATGAAGTTGGTGCAGGAGATAGGGTACTTGCATCTGGCCTTGTTGCAAGCACCACACTTGTTAGTGCCATAAGAGACACCACATCCCCATCTCGAGCACTTGAGTATATACCTACCTTACCTCGGGTACATAATTGACCTTGAGAAGCATCTTTCAGGTTGCTCAAGTCGATCATCTCAAACCAAAATGGAAACCCGAGAGACTGTGCCGAGACATGCTAGACACAGAGGATGGCGTAAGAAAAGAACACGGGAGCTCCGGCTAAAGCAGAGACGACGGGGTCATGCACCCTGTACAAAGTAGTAATATGCAGGCGCTACGTCCTCCTGCGAGCCGCAAGTCCCGGTGATTGCTCTGCGCCTTATCTCGCAGCAAGGCACGGCGATAAGATCGTTGGTAGTACGATGATCAAATGAATCCATCCAATCCAACCATCAAGACACCAGGGTTGCGATTGCTCCTCCATGTCATGGAACACGATCGGCATTGCGTTATCTCTTCCTGCCAGGTTGTTGCTGCAGCCCGAAAGCTGCCCAAATGCGCGCCAGTCTTGTGCACGTGTTGCTGGCAGTCGCTTGTAGTTTGTCAGTTCGTGCCATGGCACAAGCATACGACTGGCATCACCTATCGAGTCTGGAATGCTGGTGATATCGCTGCTCCGGCCTGGCGCAGGACTTGTTCGACGCGAGAAGGCCCGAGCAGAGAGATAACATCATCCGCATCATCTCTCACCGCTCAAGCAGCGGCATCGGCGGCAGACGGACATACAGACGATCGTCGTTGCAAAAATTCTGATGACGAAAAATTCTGATGCCGTGAACTTTTTTTTCTGTCTTTCTCTCTCGCATGTAACCAAAACTACTGCTACTGCCATGCATAGGCGAGGATTCCGGCGCCAGACCGTCGGTGAGTCGGGACATGGACGTGATATCGCCGGTGGCCGGCCAATCCGGAGGTTTCCATGACCAGACACAAAATGCAAGCGGAGGGAGGGCAGAGCATATCGGACGCCGAAAGCAGCTTTCTTCCCCACAGTGCTTGGCGCTCCAAACTCCGGCTGCAACCTCAGCCCCCTGTCATCTTCATCTTGAATATTCGGAGTTGTTGCACAAGGACGCTGAGTTTGAGGAGGGTTATGATCTGTGTTTCTTCGCTGCATATGTCCACAGAAACACATAGAAGGTTGAACAGCAGAGCCTCAGGTGTTTTATCCCTTCATAACACAGGATATCCCCGTCAAACAACAACCCGAAATGGCTTCACATGATGCCCCGTCGTTCGACCGGCAGGGATGCGGCCGAGTTGAGTCTCTGACCCACACAGTGTCCGTACAGTGGCGGGGCAGCCGGTCCGGCTCCCGGGGCCGCTGCGACGCGACATGGCCAGTTACTTAGGGCAGGCCGGGGGTGCTGAAGCAATGCGCAAGTTCTGTCCCGAACCCGTCCGGGCCATCAGATATCCACCATTGCAATGTGTCCGATGTGGATGTCAGCCCAACCAGGCCAAGACGGCCTCCATTCAACGCCGGACAGGGCTGTAGGGCGGTTCAGCCGTCCGTGTCTGGGGCACGGTGCCCGGATGGTGGACATGTGGAGGAACCCTGTCGAAATCGGACCTTGACTTACCTGCCTACCTGGCCCCGGTCCTGTCTGGCTGTCTGTTGCCATCCGACCCGGATTCGAGAAGCACAATCCGATATCTCAAATGTCCCGAGTCCGGCCCCGGCCCTAGATTGACCCGTAGTGCAGGTGGCCCCCCTTATCAAGAGAAAATACATATGTATACCTACCTTACCTCCCTGAGCTCCATCAGTCCACTCTCCCTCCCTCCAGAGTCATGTCCTACCTCTCTCGCCTGTGTGAGAGGTGAAGGAGTATGAGAGCTTGTAAGCCTAAGATTGCGTTGTGAAACAATGGCTCTAACAAGACGTCAAAGTCCTCGCCCTCGCGACCCGGATGCGTTTCCCACGCTCCAGCTGTTCTTGCTAGGTATGTAAATTTCTACTCATCCTTCTTCGAAATGAGTATTGTTAACGAACTGCCGCAGCCATCGTCCGCCTCGCCGAGCCCATCGCTCTGACCTCCATCTTCCCGTATGCCTGGGCTTTAATCAAGCGCTTCAACATCGGCAGCGAAGATGACGCCTCCTTCTACGCCGGCCTGCTCATCTCGGCCTTCTCGCTCGCCGAGGCCCTGATGGGCATGTACTGGGGCGGCGTGTCTGACCGGGTCGGCCGCAAGCCCGTCCTGCTGCTCGGCTGCGTCGGCACCATGTTCAGCATGCTCATGGTTGGCCTTGCCAGCAACCTATGGGTCGCCCTAGCCGGCCGCGCCATCGGGGGTTTGTTAAATGGTAACATTGGCGTCATCCAAACCATGGTGGGCGAGCTGGTCACCAAGCCCGAGCATGAGCGTATGTTGTTTTTCCCTTCATATTTAACTCGTGCCTCCTGAAAAACGGTGTTGCTAACTCACTCTCCAGCCCGTGCCTTCTCCATCATGCCCTTCGTCTGGAGCATCGGCACCATCATCGGGCCCATGATCGGTGGCCTGTTCGCCGATCCCCACGAGAACTATCCGGACCTCTTCCCCGAGGACTCTCTTTTCGCCAGGTTTCCTTATCTCCTGCCGAACTTGCTCTGCGCCGTAATGCTGCTGGTCAGCATTGTGCTCGGGTATTTCCTCCTCGAGGAAACCCACCCCGACATGCAGCCCCGCGTGATGACGACGCTCCCCAACGACGGCGGCTATCTCTCGGAGAACACGCCACTCCTCGAGACCTCCGATGCCATGAAACGCCCCGCCGTCGACCTGCGCGACGACAACTACGGCTCCGTGCGCTCCTCCTCCCGCAACGGCCCCGCCCCGACAAAATGGACCCCCCGCGCCAGCGAGAAGCAGCAAAAACAGCAACACGCCAACACCAACATCTTCTGCGAACGCATCATCGCCATCATGGTCTCCCTCTGCATCTACACCTACCACTCCATGACCTTCGACCACCTCCTGCCCATCTACTTCGAAGACGAACGCGCGCCAGGAGGCTCCATCGCTGCCCCTCTCTCCTCCTCCTCCTTCTCCCTCCTCTCGCCCAGCAGCATCCTCTACTCCCCGGGAGGGCTCGGCCTTTCCCTCCAAGCCGTGGGCATGATCATGGCCGTGCAAGGCGCCATCGCGCTCTTCATGCAGGCCGTCGTCTTCCCGCTGCTCGCCGAGCGCGTCGGCGTGTACCGCCTCTTCCTCTTCGTAACGGCCACCCACCCCGTCGTCTACCTGCTCATGCCCGCCCTGCCCTACGTCCCCGAGCGCGCGCTATTCCCGGCCATTTACGCCTGCCTCGCTGTGCGGAACTTTTATTGCATCCTGCTCTACCCGCTGCTGCTCATCATGATCAAGGAGGCGACGCCCTCCCCGACGGTGCTGGGCAGGGTCAACGGCCTTGCTGCGAGCGCGGGGGCGGCGTGTCGCATGGTGGCGCCGCCGGTGGCCGGGTATTTGTATACCCTGGGAAAGAGGTATGAGTGCACCGCGCTGGCGTGGTATGGGAGCGCGCTGGTGGCGGTGGTGGGGACGGTGCAGTGCTTTTCGGTGAAGCGGGGGAAGGAGGGTGGGAATAAGACGGATGAGTTGGAGGCATGAGGGGGGAGGTTGAAGGAAATTCGAGGGGGGAATGGTTGTTTGGGTAATTACGCTTTTCTATTCTATGCCCTTTGGTTATCGCGGTGGGTATTTAGACGGGTTCGGGCGCAAGGAGGGTGAATCATCCGGATGGACATTTCATGAACGGGCGGCGTTGGTTGGGGGACTGATTCATTACGACTAGTATGGGAATTGGCATGGCATGATTGATGATAGACATAGAACGGCATGGCATTGGGGTCAGGTCAGGTCAGGTCAGTTTTCTATTATCGACCACGAAAAGAGACTGCAGGTAGCAATAGCCATCCATCCATCCATCCATCCATCTATCCATATTATTGTAACTCGTTGTGACGCCTAGCATCGTCGTTCCTCCTTTTCGGCCTCTCGACGCATACCCAACCCTCTTGCTCTTCGTGTCCCTGACTGTATAGGATAAAGTAAACATTACCAACACACCACCCAACCAGCTAGGCCAGGTAGGGTGCAGTAGTTAGTTACCAGTGCGACCTGATCATTACCCGCGCCCTACATTCTTGAGGGTCTTGCTGAGTCCCGTTCCCGGGGTTGGGATGGTTGTCTGTTGCCCTAGAGATGATATCCAAGGCGTAGTAAAGTTTTGAACCGGAGAAGGAGGCACACCGAGCCGCCTGTCCCATCTGGGGTTGTAGTTGAAGATAAAGTTGAAATTGAGGTTGGGTTTGGGTTTGTTGATTGGTCAACACCGCCGTTGAGGTGTTGCCGTTGTTGCTAGACTTCACAAAAGAGAAGGAGGAGGAGGAGGAGGAGGAGGAGGAGGAGGAGGAGGAGGAGGAGGAGGAAGTCTTCATATATCCCCTTACCGTAACCATCCCGGGATCTGCTTCCTCTTCTGTGCCTCGCGCCTGCTGATCCCGAACCCGAACTTCATTCTGGTCCCCATCCTGATCGCGTGGTGGTCATGGGTGGCAGTATTTTGACTACGACTCCTACCACCGCTACTCCCACTGCCACCACTAATATTACTACTAGTAGTACCAGCAGTAGCAGTACTAATGCCAGCAGTAGCGGTACCAGTATCGCCCATGCCAGGACGAACTTGCGAACCCCTGATCGACTCGGCGGTATTATCCCGTCCCTCGGGGCGGAGGACATCAACGATCCGTTATAACGTCGCTAGTTGAGCTTCTATCCGTTGCAGCGCTTGGAGGATTGAGTCATCCCGCTGCTGCTACTGCTTCTGTTGTTGCTGTTGTTGGCTACCAGACGGTGACACTCCCGTCTGGAACCCCAAACTCAAAATGTACTGCCCACGGTTGAGCGGCAGGCTGTTGGTAGCGGTGGGCTGGGCTTCTTCCAATGATCATATCTTGTCAGTCATCAATTAATAACATTATTTATGACGCCCGGGGGAACCACGAAAAGGCATACGAGGGTTGGCCGTGACGGCTGGCTCAGTCGCACCAAAACGCTGACCTTGGCGGGTGTCCCATGTAAAATGGTGATGTTGTGAGCTATGATGTCGACAGGATAGCTGTTGGGCAAGTTAGGCAGGCCAGGTGCCTGCGGCGGAGGATGAGCTTGGTTTTCCATCGTTGCTGGAGGGAGGGGTAGAGAGAGAGGCCTGATGGTGAGGAAGAGAACACAATACTTATGTCAGACCAGAAAACACAGACCAGAAGACCAGAAGACAGATTTTCTGGACAGGAGCATGAGGTGACTTTATTCCTCATTCTTTGCTCACATAAACTCAATCAAACAACCAGTGTCAAAGCAATGCCTCGAATGCTAACAATGACAGAATACAACACACGCCTGCTCCCATGAAACCCAAAAGCCAATCTGCCAACCAACAAACCTCCCAGGAACCCGTCTATCCCAGCGAGTAGTAGCATAACACCCCGATTGTTACCCACCGCATACCGTACTCCAACAAAACAGACAAAAACAACCAAACCAAACTCAAACAATCAAACCAACACACCAACTCCTCCCAAAATTTAGCTAATCTCCCGACTCAACTCATAACTCCACCCGCCTTCCCTCCTCATCCGATCCCTCGCCGCCATATCCTTCCGGATATCCTCCTCCGTCAACCTGTCCGCGCCGCTCCAGTTGGCGCTGCTCGTGCGCGCCCGGAACTTGCTCCACCGCTCCTTGGTCTTGCTAAACACCTCCTCCATGTTGAGCGGCGCCGGCGGGCCAAACACCTGCATGGGATCCACGCGCTCCTGCGCCAGCAGCGCCGCCTTGAGCGCCGGCGAGTCGGCCCACGGCGCGATGGGTCCGTGCGCGCCCGAGTCTTCGTCGCTGTAGTCCTCATCGTCGGTTTGGATGTCGGGCAGCTCGATGTGTTCGCCGTTGGGGAAGCGCGGGGACGAGCGCGCCGCGGACGAAGGCGGGGCTTTGGCGGCCGAGGATTTGGGAATCCCGCCACCGATAGGCCGGGCGGGCGTCTTGTGCGGCGGGTAGTGGTGGCTTGCCGGCGGCCCGGCCTGACCAGGGTTGGACGCGAACGGGATGGCGCCCTTGGCAAAGTGCGACATGTCGTGCGGCGCGCGCGATTGGTTGCTGGCGTTGTGCTGGGCGGTGACGGTCGCCTTGAAGAGATCCTTGGTTGCGCTCGGCGGGGGGTTGCTGTATGTGCTGCTGCCATAGATCGATTTGGTGGGAATGTCCTGTGCAACACGTGTCAGCTGTGTCCGCTGAACCTGCAGCTTGGGAAGCTTGCATACCTTCTTGAACCCCTGAGAGGGCCGCACGGGCTGGCCCTTGATGTGCGGCGTGTGGGTGTCGATCATGTCGAGGTCCTCGTCGAACTCCTCGCTCATGCGCATGCGCTTGCCATCTTTGCCGGAATACGCCCGCTGTTGTTGCGAGTACTGTTGCTGGGCCCGCGAACTTTCCTCCCCAGCATCCTGCTGCAGCGGCCGCTTCGTATTGGCCTTGGCAGCGGTGCTGGACGACAAGACCGTGTTGACCAACCTGTCTTGGTGGGCAATGGACCCAAGACGCGACGGTGGCCGGACGGGTGGCACCGACTTCTCGGCCAGGGCGTACTCTGGCGGAGCATTCGGAGCTGGCCGGGCTGCCGGCGGAGGAGCCTTGGTTTGCTTGGCCCTCTCGATGGCAGCCTTGCGCTGGGCGGCCTTGCGCTCTTCTTCCTTCCTGCGCTCCTCCTCCCTCTTACGTTCCTCCTCCCGCTTGCGCTCCTCCTCGAGTTTCCGCTGCTGCTCCAGCTTGCGCTCTTCTTCCTGAGCAGCGCGTTTGCGCTCTATCTCGAGCTTGGCATTACGCTTGCGCTCCGCCTCACGGGCCTCCTGCTCCTTGCGCTTGGCCGCCTGATCCAAAGCCTTGGGACGAGCTGTCGACGACACCGAGCTCTTGAAGCTCTGCACCGATGACTTGCCGTGGAGAGACGCCTGGCTGGCCTTGGAATTGGGCTGCCTGGCCGAATTAGGCGGCTGGCCCAGAGTGTCGTGCAGAGTGGCAGAAAGAACAGCGTTCGAGGGATGCATCTGAGTCTGCTGCGCGCTGGTGGTGTTGACGCGGATGAGGGTTGGGGCCTGCTTCGGTTTCGTGATCGCCTCCTTGGTAGGCTTAATGGGCCTCTTCTGGGTCCTGATCGAGGAGGCTGTCGCAGGACGGGGGATCGACTGTGGGGGAACCGAAGTCGTGGCCTCGGCCATCTCGGCATCACCATCATCCGCGTCTGCCGGAGCCTTAACGGTGCCAGGAGTTGGCCTGACCATCCTTGTGGGACTCCTTGGCCGGTTCTTTGGCGCAGGAGCAGGCGTCTTGAACGACTGCGTCGCGGGCTCATGGTCCTTCTGAGCCGCAATCTGCTTCTCCATGGCCGCCACCTTCTCTTGCTCCTTGCCAAACACGTGAGCCTTCTCGCGTTCCTTCTCACGGGCTTTCTCCAGCTTGTCCATCTGCTCCGCGAGCTGCTTGGCCTCCCTCTGTTCCTTCTCGCGCTCCCGCTCTTCCCGCTCGCGTTCCTGCCTCTCGCGCTCCGCAGAGGCCCGCGTCCTACGCGTATTGTTATTCCTCACAGGGCTGGGCGGAGCAATGGTGAGCGCCGCATGCTGGGACAGATCCGGATACATGACGTTATCGGCCGTCTTGAAGGATTCAACCGACGCCTCAGGGTGCTGGCTCGGCTTTGTGGGTGCCGGAGATTGCAGCATGGAGGATTTGCTCTCAGCACTGACGGCTGCGCTGCTGGCAATGAAGCCTTTCGACCCCTTCAGCAGGGACGTGAGCTTGTTCTTGACCTGCTTGAGCGGCCCTTCGCGGAAGGACCGTGTCGGCGACTTCGCAGGAGAGGCGAATTCGTCCTCTGCCACCGTGGACAAGGCGGCGCTCTCCGCGGAGATGGTCTTCTTCAGCTGGTTGTCGCCCGCCTCGGCATCAAGCTGTGCAAGCGTCGGGAACACAGGCACCGACACGGCCTTAGCATGCCTCGGCGTCCATTCAGACTTGCTGGGAGAGCCTGGCCGGCTGTCTCCACGCGCCGTCTGGGGCCGGTTGTCTGGCGCGGCGGACACTTTCTCGGCACGATGACCTTGTGACGGGGCCTTGGTGGTTTGGGGAGGCTCCAGCCAGTCATCATCGTCGTCAGCGGGGAATGCGCCAGGAGCAGCAACAGTTTTCGCCGGCGGTGTCGGCTTCTTGGACTCCGGTGCCGGTTCAGCCAGCGGCTTCGTCTGGGATGCCGGTGCGCTTTGGGGAGGGAGCGTGCTGGCCAACGATTTGGAAGACCTCGATCCCATGGACTGGCCTTGACCGAGCATGCTGATCTGGTCCTGGAGTCGCTGGGTGTACGTCTTGCTGTGAACAGCAGCATCCTCCTCCTCCATCCTCTCGTCATCAACATCCATCTCGTCGTGGTCATCCGAGCTCTCGTGACGCATCGTATTCCCGAGGCTCTTGCCTCCTGTTGGTCGACTGAAATAACTCTGGCGGAAATCGAGATGGCTTGTCCTCGAGACGCGAGATCCCCCGAGGCTCTTTTTGGATGCCGGCTGGTCACGCGGCGGAAGGGTGGGAAAGTTGATGCTGCTCTTCCGCACCAGGGGGCGAATGGGGCTGGATGCCTCGGAGGGAGACTGAGCTTCATCCACATCCATATCGTCGATCTCCGTCGGCTGAGGCTCCCGCGGATAATGGAGGTCCTCGGTCGGCTTTGGGAAGCCCTTCGCGTCGTCGTCCTGTGCCAGCATCACAGACGACTTCAGTGGAGAAGAAGTCTTGACGGGGGAATGCCTGAGGGGAGATGATGACTTCGGGGAGGGCGACCGAGCGGTCAGGACAGGCAGCCTGGTCCGGGTGGCAAAAGGACTGCTGCTAGCAGGAGCGGGGGATGAGGGCGTCGCAGCGCCATCCTCATCCTGCGCAGTCCGATTGGGCTGTTTGTCGACTGTTGAAGGGATGTTGTCGATAGAAGAAGCCGATGGCCGCCTGGCTGGAGCAGGTTCATCTGATAGTGGGAGGCCGGAATCTGAGTTGAGCGCGTCGCGCGGGCTGCGCAGCATGTCGATATCCTTGTCGACATGCTCAAAAGGCATCGTATCCTGGGACTGGCTGCCGTGGTAACCTGAATCGGCGAGGGAGTTGTGTGGACGCGGCTCCACATGGTGCGGAGGGCGCACGACGGCTGGTTGGGCTGGGACTTCATTCTGGGCGGGCTGTTCAGTGGAAGCATTCGGCTTGTCCTCGGCCACCTGTATCCTGGGGCTTCGCGTCTGGGGGGCGTTTTGCATGGCGAACGGGTTGGGAGCACCCTTGGGGGTGGCAGAGAAGACATTGGAGAGCGGCTGGCGGGGAGAGTCAGTGTGCGACGCGTCACGATCAGAGATCCGACGGCGACGTACCACGCGAACGCCCAGGTCACCACCTTTCCTCACGGTGCGCGGCGTCTTTCCGCGGAGCTTTCCTGGAGTCTTGAAGAGCTCGGCGACGTTCCTGTGCAGCCAACATGTCAGTGACGCGTGGGTGAAGGCAGAATTGGACGAGACGCACATCTGGTTCTCGGAGAAGATCTCGGCCATATGTTCGTTCAGCCATTCAATCTCATTACGCGCCGAGAAGGAGAACTCCTCGAGCTCGGACTGCGCAATGGTCAAGGCTGCATTCCTCTCTTCAGCAATCCAGGCGGCCGAGCCGACCTGGAGACGCGGGCCTCCTCGCATCGCCATGGTGGGCGTTGGTGTCGTGGGATCGGAGGAACGGGAAAAAAGTAAACAAAGGGCGCGGGGACGCGAGGAGAAGGGTAAAAGGAGTGAAGTTCGAAAGGAAGTAAGTCGAGCGAGTTGGTCAGGATGACATGGCAACGCGGCGAATTGGCGAGAAAACGATGAATCTCAGAGGTGTCGAGACGTGGGTTGGGGAAAGAGTCGGTCGCGGAGTTGTGAAGCCAGGGCGAGAAGTTGTGTGCTGTGACGCATGGGGCTCGCGGATTGGTCGGGCTTTTGTTTTGATTGTGTCCCGAAATGGAAAAGCGTTGATGGAGCTGCTGGTGGGGTCTCGATCTTGCCCAAGACGGAGAGGTCAAACGGACGCCAAGTCACGTGCGTCGATCTCCGAGACGCCGGGTTCCGTTACAGCCGAGCCCACAGGCAGGCACCAGCCAGCTGGCTGGCGGCAGTGTCGTCACTTCCTCAATGACAGGAAACGGGCAAGGGTGTCGCGTCTTGAGCAGGAAGTCGCGTTTCCATTTTGAGATTCAATGTCGGCAACAACCACCGGTCAAGTCCAACACCACTTTCTCTCACTGCACTCAACTTCATCTCAACCAGGAAACTTGTTAAGGTACTGCTAGGCATAAAGTCACCTCCTTAGACAAAAGCAATCTGCAATTTTTTTTTTTTTTCGTTTTCCTTCCATTTCGAAGCATGCCTGTTTCTACGCCCTTTTGAGACGACGCCTCGCCGATATACTCCATACCTCTAACCCGCACACGAATCGACGACATCGTGCCCTAATTACCTTACTTCCAACATGGACGCCTTTACCAGCGATGCCTTCGACGTTCCCGACTCGACCGATTGGATCGGCACGCCCCTCGCCGGGCTCGAACAGGTCGAGCAGGCTCTCCGGTGCCATGTGTGCAAGGACTTCTATAACACCCCGATGATCACGTCTTGCAACCACACCTTCTGCTCCGTATGCGTTCGCCGGTGTTTGTCCGTGGACGGGAAGTGTCCGCTTTGTCGTGCCTCCGACCAAGAGTCCAAATTGCGAGGTAACTGGGCCCTCCGCGAGGCAGTCGAGGCCTTTGTCAAGTCGCGCGATGCCATATTGCGCTTCGCCCGAAATGCAGCCGCTGCATCGGCCACTGCCCATGCGCCAAGGTCACCTAAGAGGAAAGCGGAAGACCTAGAAGACCCGTCTGCGAGTGGTCAAGACACCAAGAGGCCCAGGATGACGACGAGAGCCAGCAAGGCAAAGGCCCTGCAGGCCACTGCAGCTGCCATGCGCGACGAGATCGAAGCATCCGATGAAGACGAGACGGAAGAATATAAACCCGAACCTGATCCAGGGCCAGAACCAGAGCCAAGTATGTGATATTCTTCAGACGAAACAAAGCATTCTGCTGATTGACAATCCACTAGATGACGGCCTCGTGGCTTGTCCAATATGCTGGGCTCGCATGAAGCCCTGGCAGGTTGATCGACACATCGACCGGTCCTGTCCCGGATCCCCGCAGCCCCAAAAGCCGCAATCCACCTCCGCACCGAATAAAGGTTCTTTCTTCTTCAACGCCCCAGCGTCTCCAACACCGACAAAACCGCCCGAGCGGCTCCCAGCCCTCGCCTATTCCATGCTCAAGGACTCGGCTCTTCGCAAAAAGCTCCAGGAGCTGGGCCTCTCGACCGCCGGCACACGCCAGATGCTCGAGAACCGCCACCGCGAGTGGGTCACGCTTTGGAACGCCAATTGCGACTCGGCTCGTCCCAAGAAGCGCTCCGAACTATTGCAGGACCTCGAGGCTTGGGAGCGCACTCAAGGGTCCCGCGCCCCAACAAACACGCGGTCCGCCGCCATCGGCGCCCAGATCAAGGACAAAGACTTCGACGGCGCCGCCTGGGCTGCCAAGCATCAGTCCTCGTTCAAAGATTTGATTGCCAAGGCCAAGAGCTCGCGGCAGAAGACGTCGCAGCCAAAGGAGGCTGCCCCGTCTGCGTCTGGGGAGGCTAGTAGTAGTGGAGGTTCAGCGGGGCCTAGTGGGGGAGTTGATGCTGAGAGCGCGCCAACAGCGCCGTCACAAAATGTTGATGTGGTGGATCTAACGGTGCCACCGTCGAGTCAGCCCGGGCCGCCAGGCTCGCCTTTGGGATTCGGGGTCGGAGGGCAAGAGGCTAGCAGAGTTTGAGGATTGTGATGTTTATTCATGAATACATTAGACATCCATCCAGACAGATACCCATCCATTAACCCCCTTTCCATCTGACCTCTCCTCAGTTTGTTACTTCGTTTGGAACCACGGGTCTTTCGGCACGTATCATGGCGAGGAATCACCTCCTGAATCTGGAGAATTCGATGTCCTTGAGATATCTGTCCCGTTCCGATTGATCACTGCTGACTAGGCTGGCAGCTCTGCCGCCGACAACGTGCTGGGCAGCTCCTGTGGAGACATGCTGATCCTCAAGCTGGACCCGTCATGACTTTCCCTCGTGCATTGTGTTGCCGGCAGCTCGACAGGTTCATGGTTGATGGAGGAGGGCTCACACGGCAGTGCGGCGGCGTCAGGTATGGCGCTCATTGGTCGTTGTTTTGAATCAGGCTTGCCTGGGATCTTGGATGGTGCTGCTGGGGGTGGTTGAAGTCGTTTTTTAGAGTTTCCGGGATTTTCGCCAGAAATAGATGGTTGCCAGGAGGAGCGCGAGAAGAATGATCGGTCCGACGATGGCCATGGCCAATTCCGCTGGGGTAAGGCCTGAAGTGGGGGGAGATGAGGGTGGCGCTTCTGAGGTGCTACTGCTAGTTGCCGTGTCACTGGCTGCTGAGTCATGGCCCGGGGATGCTTCCGATGTCGTTGTCGTTTCTGCTCCAGATCCACCATTCAGGTCGCTGCTTTGATAGACCATGTAGACACCTTCCGCCCTCACGATGTCGGGCTCGTAAAAGTCGACCACGAAGGTCGACCCGGCCTCCCAAGTCACAGCGGTCAACGCCGTCGTTTCCCCCGCGGTCCAGAAGCACAAATCTATCACAGCGTCGGTCTCCATGTCGTGGATGTTCTTGTCGCTTGTCTCGCACGTGAGCGTGATGTCGGAGTTGTACGTCGGACAGCACACGACAGTGGTGATGGAGGCGACGCCGTCGTTGTCTTGACATGCCGTCCAGTAGCCTTCGGGACATGCCAACCCGGGGGAGAAAATTCGGTTGGAGGGAGGGTGGGGGCAGACAGTTCTGTCCCTCTTCTCGCAGGTCGATGATGTAGAACTCGATCTTGTCGGAGACGGAGATGGTGACGGCTCCGCATTTGCTGTCTCGGGTGAAAGTTGTCGTCAGGGGGTTGAAGGGAAAGGAGATCCTGAGACCGGGGTTTGGGGTGTGGCTCGTGGTGTCCGTCATTGTCGAGGCTAACCAGTCTGGTTGTATAGATGGATAAATGGGGAGGTAATACGCTAAGGCTCTTTTGAATAACCAACGCGACACAGAGATTTCCCAGGCACACGGTGGACTCGGACAACAGTTTGTGTATCGAGCTTGTGAGACGATAGGATTGTGTGTAGTTCAAACCTTGATGAATCAAAGGCTCAGGGGCGAGGCTCTTGTGGAATGGACGCCCTTAAAACCTTCCTCGCCTATGTGCGCCATCCTCATTTTACCTCGATTCAGGGGTCTTCGCCTACCTGCTCGACGTTTAACAGTCTGGACATTACACCACGGCGGTTGAGCACATATTCACTTGCCCGCCGGGAGTGCCTTTCGCCATGATCAACACATAACCACTAACACTGACCGGGAACGGAACTTGCGATGAAGGAGACCGGCCAAGTGCTGCAGCTGGCCGATGGAGGTCGATTAAAACGACGGCCGGAGCTCCTGCTGTGCAACGGTTTTATCATCGCCGTGGGATCTTTTCTTCCCATAGCGGAACTTTCCACGATACCATGCGTTGCGACGGAGACTCCCGGTTGCCGTGGATATCCGAGCACTCCACCTAGGGAGACTGCTCCAAGAGCTGTGATGTCAGCGGGCTTGTGGTGGTTCTCCAGGAGGATAGCCCCAAGGACCTAAATATCTTACCCATTTTTCCTTGAACACTGGAGCGACGCTGAGTCAGCTGAGGGAATCATCATTTTATAGTGCCATTATTGAGAGGCAGATTGATTAACAGGCCAATAAGTGCCACGCCTGGGGGATTGGGTATCTTCCTTCATTACATTAACAGGATCTGTTGACAATTCGATTCTCATCCCCATCTCGTTCCATCCGGAACCCTCTCTCCCATCATCATCATCATCATCATCACCATCATTTACCTGATGACAAGCCATCCTTTGCAAAGAGTCGACCTTGTCCAGCCTACCTACCTAGGTACCCCTAGTTTGGCAACTCCGCAGCCTCCCGCGTACTCGGCAACTCCTGCGGAGGCTTCAACTCCGCCGGCCCCAGATAGTAGTAGTAGTAATAGTACGTGGCCGGGTTTTCGGGCAACTCTGCCGCTGAGGGTCCCGGGGTATTTGGAGCCGTGCTTGTAAGTTGCTCTCGCTGCTTCTGTCGTCGCCATCTCCACAGGAAGAAGCCGACCAAGATGACTGTGAGGACACATAGCGAAGTGGAGACGCCGATGGCGATTTTCATGCCGGTCGAGAGGCCGGTTGACAGAGACGATGCTGCGTCGCCGTTGTCGGCGTCGTTGTTGTCAATGCTGGTTTCCATGCCTGTCGTGGTCATGGTCGGTGTGGCCGTTGGCATTGCTGCCGTACTGACAGCCGTGGACAGGCGCTTCGGAACCTCCTCAATCCGATACACCATGCGCACGCCATACGCGTTGAGTCCTTCGGTAGAACCGATGTGCTTCGTGAAGGTCGAGGTCTTGCCCAGGGTATCCGAATGGGTGATGGTGACCGGGGTACCAAATGCCGGCGCCTGCCACGTGCAGAAATAGGATGCCAATATCCCGCCCATCAGCATCGGATCTGGCTGGCAGGTCAACGCAATGTCCGTGTTCAATATCGGGCAGCAGGTGATGGTGGTGAGGGAAGATGCCGTGCGGCGGCACGCAGTCCAGTAGCCTTCGGGACACTGGTATCCTGGAGAGAAGAAAAACGACCGAGAGTCGTCCGTGGAACCGGCGAAGTTGTCTGGCAGACAGGAGCTTTTGTTGTCGATAACGAGCAGCGGCGGGTTTTCTTCCATGTAAATGCCGGTACAGTCCCAGGGGCGCCGATGGTACGTAGTAAGGGGCTTGTAAGGAAACGAAGTGATGAGGCGGCGCGTCCGGGCTTCGCTGGGCAAAGCTGTGTCGACGGGCTGGGGTGCAGTTGTCGTAGGGCTAGCCATAGTGGTCGTGCGTTTGTGAGGCTAGACCGTCGCGTCGTCGAGCCTATTATGTTCGGGTTGAGATAACCATCAATCGATCCAGGGCTTCGACAACTAGGTTTCGGCGCAGGACGGCTTCAAGGGCCGTATCCACGGGAGATTTCATACGTATGGTGTACCATATTATACCTCCGGCACCTCATCTCTCCACCTGTTAGGACCTACCTATGTAGGGACTACCGACCATCCTTTCCGCCTTATCTCCACGTCAATTAATAACCACGACCCTGAACCGCCGGTACCGTGCCGCTGGAGCTGGCGGTGTCCATGCGGCGATGACGTTTCGCGTGTGGTTCCGTTCGTCCTTGTGTTGGGGGCCGTTTTGTTAGTTTGGTTCTGGCACCACCTCTCGTATATGAAAACTACCAGATGCCTTCTCGGCAGCGTCCCCGAAGCTGTGGACAAACTTTGAGGGTGGCGTGCAGGTCAATTAAGACAAAGCCGGGAAGGGGACTCTCGATGTGCAGCAATCTCGGGCCTTTTCCCCCCCTCAAACAGCCAAAGCTTTGACTTTCATGACCAACCCGCGATGGATAGCTGAACGCACGTCGGCGGCAAAGCAGATGCTCTCACGCAGGATTCGGGTTTCAGGTTGCAACTTGTCAACTATGCTTGCCATTTGACGACCTTCGATCATTTATCTAGGCTTCCATCAAAATCGGAGATGGGTAAACATGAAGCCTGATCACGCTGTCACTATCACTGCCGCTGTCACTGCCGCTGCTGTGCTCGGCATTATGTCAACACCTTGTAGCCGACTCGGCATACACCACGGATGTCACTGGACCTGTCCATACGCCCAACGCTTCGTAGAAAGCAAGTCTGCCGTCAACGAGCATGAGATCAAGCATTGGCTCAAAAATGGTATTATATTCAACCCAACCGACGTTTAAAAAACACCGGTACTCACCGAACAACTGCTACCTCCGTTGTCCCAAGCACAAAAATCCATTTCTCCGGCTCGCTCACGTATGCACTATGTCCATAAAAACCATATATTAGCATCAACCCGACAAAACGGAAGAAACAAACACAAACACCTCATCATCACGCAGCCTCTCGGCCGGGACGCTCCTCCTTCAGGGACAGCCTACTCATCAACTCCTCAGCTTCGCTCAGCTGCTGCTTCTCGCCGGCATCTTTCTCCCCCTCTCTCTTCTCCGCAGCCGGCACCGGAGCCGTACCCGGCACCTCCCCCGCGAGCGCCAACTTCCTCTGCACCTCCTCCTCCCTCTTCCTCTCCTCCTCCTGCTCCCTCCTCTTCTTCTCCTCCGCCACCATGGCCTCCAACTCCTCATCAATCTCCCCCTCATCCACCACCACCGTGCCAGCCGACTCCGCCAAGATGGACGCCACCTCATCCACGGCCGCCATCTGCTCGCGCAAGTTCTCCACCACCTTCTCCACCCTCTCCACGCCGCCCGTGCGCGCGTGCAGGCTCTCGAGCGCGGCCGCCGACTGCTCCATGGCGCGCGCGAGGCGCGCATTGTCGCACGCGTGCTCCAGGCTGGCAGCGACCTCTTCGAGCTGGTTCGCGGCGGCCAGGCGGCGGGCGAGGGTCGCTTCGGCGAGCTTGCGTGAGCGGAGCGCCGCGAGCGCGGCGGTGCGGTTCTGCTTGCGCGCGGCCTGCGCGGCCTGCTCGGTCAGCTGGGCGATGCGGTCGGTCAGGAGGGAGGCTTGGTGGGTCAGGTTGGCGAGGAGCTCTTTGATCTGCGCCATGGAGGAGTCTTCGAGTGTGATCTCGGGGGGTTCTTCCTCGGCGGTGGGTTCGGGGGATTTGATGCGGATGGTGGAGCCGTCGTAAGCAATGGCGCCCTTGTCGCGGGCGAGGAAGCGGAGGAGGACCTCGGCGTCCGTGTCGGACAGCTGCTTGCCCTCGACCAAGAGGTTGTTGAACGTGCGGAGGAAGTGGGCTTTGGTGAAGGCGCGCTCGAAGCGAGTGCCAGCGCCCGTGGCTTCTTTGGAGCGCTCGGAAAACGTCCGGCCTGCCTCCTCGACATTCGCCAACACGACAAAGTCTCCTGGAGGCAGGGTATCCCTCTTCAAATAATCGGCCACGCCGAGCTGCTTCATGGTCCACGAGGCGAGGTTCCATACGGACCATGACCGGTGGTAAACGCTCTGTTTCGCATCGAGGAACTCACGCAGGGGAATCAAGTCCTTGGCCGCCAAAGCTTCTTGGATCACGGCCCCCAAGGCCAATGGCTGGCCGTGCTGTCTGTACTCGAGCGCCCGCACCAGTTGCTCGCCCGAGTGAAGGACAAACAGGCTCGGGGCCTGGCCTTTCGCGGCGGGAGCAAGGCCCGAGGACACGATTCGTGCCAGGGCCTTGCGCCACGCTGACATGTAGAGTTCATATCGATCTGGATTTTCCGTGCGTTGCTTGTGAAACTCGGAATAGAGGCCGGGGATTAGATTCCTGGACGTGTCAGCGAGGTAAGGTAGGCTCGTCATATTCGAGCCAGGCGCCGGGCTAGCTACTCACTTGCGGAATGCGGGCTCGTTTTCTACGAGGTACTCGGCAAGTGATTGCGGCATGGCAGTGGGTGGATGGTCTGTTGGGTAAGGTTACAGTGGGACGGAAGGTCTGGTGTCGGGAGTGCCCGCCGCGGCTGCGGCCCGAATCAAGACCCAACAGAGTGGGTGGATGGTGGCAGGCGGGAAGTCGGTAAACAAACGTGTCGCTCGGCTAGGATGGTCGTTGAAAAGGAGGACTGACGAGAAAAAACAAATTTCGTATTGTTTTTATAGAAACTTCGTTTGATTTGGATCAGTGGATTGAAGCAGGCAGCAACGACCACCCCGGCAGCACCGACGCCGTCGTTGTCGGAGATGTTTGGATGTCAACAGAACGTGGCGACCGATCACATGAATGGACCTTCTGTTGTTTTTGGCAGGGAACAATGACGTCCAGGCAACAAGGGGCCTTATCTTATCTGCTCCGTCGCTAGATCATTCTTGGCATCGGGATGTGGGGCATAGCTTGGCCTCTTGTTGGACCCACCCCGGCCCGTCTTGGCCCCGGACCGGTCCCGGTTCCTCCGGTCGGTCGGCGGCTCAAACACCGGCGGCTCAACTCATCGCCAAGATGCCTCGCTGAATTACCTGCGGGCTGGAGCTGTGATGAGACAGCGAGCAGGCATTGAACCAGGGTCCACTAGGTATTATTCACTTCGGCCATCAACCCCAACTAAGTCCTCTGTACCTAAGTATCCCGACTCCCTAATAACGCCAACCAACCCATGCAAGTCGACCCGACCCTCCTTGGACCGGTCTATAGTACCTCAGGTAGGTAGATATCTCGTCAATACAAATGCATGTTTCCCCTTCTCCTCCAGCAGTCTGGTTCCACTCAACCAAACCCATCATCCTTGACGACACTCCCCTCTCCCTTCTTCGGCCCTCCCGCATTCTGCAAATCACTCAACGGCGCCGTTTCTATCCCCGCGCCGCCACCTCCAACCGGCCCTATCAAACTCGCCCGACGCGACCTCTTCCCACCCAGCGTCTCGCTCACCTCATCCACCTCGCCCTCTCCCAGAACCTGTAACTGCTGCTGCTCTCCCTGCCCGTCCATCACCCCAAGGAACGCCGACCCCTGCCCGGACACTCCCGGTTCCGGCCCAAGCCCGGCCTTGATACAATCATGCAGATGCGCCAGGAAATCACTCGCCGCGCCAAAGCTCTGCACGCCGCATTCCCCGGGTAGGAGGGCGTACATGCGCCTTGCGGCGGCCAGACACCGCTGCGCCTGGACGTGTTTTCCTTGGACGACCCACGACTCGGCGGCGAGCACGCTCCACAGGGCCGACTTGCGGCGGCGGCTGCCCCAGGCAAACGACCCGGCGCCGAGTTTGGATGCGTAGCACACCGCGAGGCGCTCGCGCAGCAGGGACTCGCCGACGGGGCCCGTCATGCGGGACTCGAGCATGCGCACGCCCCAGCGGACGGCCTCGTCGATCCCCTGCCCTCCGCGCAGCCGCAGCAGCTCGAGCGCGAGCAGCGTGCACCGCACGGCGCCGTACAGCGACTCGCAGCGCGTGTGGTACGAGTAGACGGCCTGCTCGAGCATCTGGGTGATGGTCTCGAGCCGCGTCTTGGACGACATGCTCTGCGGCATGATGAGCAGGGAGAGGGCGCACATCTCGTTGGCTGCCGCGTGGTAGCGCCAGGCGCGGTCGTTTTGGAAGTCGGTCCGCAGCAGGTCGTACGTCGACATGGCCAGCTTCCAGTCGCGCAGCATGAAGGCGTAGTCGGCCAGCCGCCGCATGATGGCCTCGGGGCTGTCGGCGCGGTAGAACCCAGCAGCGTCGTAATTGCTGGACGATCCCGAACCTCCCGAGCCGCCGCCGCCCGCAGACCCGCTGCGGCTGGAGCTGCCGAATGCGGTCCAGCGCTTCGACAAGCTCATAAAACGGCCGCTGATGCCGCGGCGGCGAGAGGCGACCTGGTCGTTCCACACCGACACGTTGCGCTCCATGGTGGGCACCACCGACTGGGCAACCATCTCGCGCACAAAGGTGCGGATGGCGGTGGCGTCCGACTCGAAGATGTAGCGCGTCGGGTCCTCGAAATCGTCGCCGCGGGCGTCGCTGGCTTCGATATCAGCCAACTCCTCGGCGGCGGTCATCCAGTCGCTCCTGGGAAGCGGAATGCTGTCGTCGTCTGTTTCGGCACTTTGGGTGCTGCGCAGGCGCAGCAGATGACAGTGCAGACCAAAGTGGCGCTTCATCTGGTCGAATAACGCCATCGACTTGGTAATATCGCCGTTTTCTTCGTCATGCACTAACACGTAATAGCGCAGGTAATCGCTATCAACCCACGGTGGCAGGCCGCGGCCGCCGTCCCTCGTCGTCTCGCGGTAAAGGCGTTGAAGGGCATCAATGGGCGCGGGGTTGCGCGAGCTGATAGCCATGACGCAGGCCACGGGGTGGGCGAAGGACTCGTGAGGCGACAGTGGAATTCCCGACAAAAGCCTCCGTAGGTACAGGGCGTAGTAAGGAGACGTCTCCTGCTCATCCTCAAATCCTCCCCGGGTTGGTGTTGTAGACGGCGACGGCGGGGCGCCGGCGTAGGCCTCTTCAGCGAACCTCAGGTGCCGCTCGACGACCGCTTCTACCTGGGCCAACATCTTTTCGCTTGCCAAACCTTGCCGTCCGATCACCGTCGATGCCCTCTGGCCGTTGAGCGCGGATGCTTCGGGATCCTCGACGCCATCGCCGAACCGTACAAACCGCACCGCGAAGCTGTCCCACGAACGGGCAGACCCGTTGCTGTCGCGCACAACCACGCGGCCGTGCACGCGCTCGCCGAAAGGCCGTAGAAGCTCCCAAAGCCCACCAGCAAACCCTTTGTCACGAGCCAAGCCATCAGCATCCTCCGACGCATGCACCGCGATATGCGGCACAAAGCTGCGCAGCAGCAGACCGAGGGGGTCGTTCGGGTTCTCAGCAGCGGGGGTGTCGACCAGGGATTGCGCCTTAGCGGAAGAGCCGCCGGCAAGGCTTCCAAATACCGAGCCTGCCAGCGGCAGGGTTGTTGACGACATCATGGATGGTGATGATGGTGCGGGGGAGCGGGCGGTCGAACTGGAGAGTGTGCTTGGGGCGGGAGAGGCGGAACGCGAAGCCGGCGGGGTGAGGGTTGAGCGGAAGAGAGAGGCGGCGGCAGCGGAGGGAGTTGTTCGGCGCCCGCGGATGGGCACGGTGAACGTGGCGGCATGGGGGAGCGAGGCTTCGGATTGTGTGAGGGGATGGGCGTCGGATGGGAGAGATTGGCGGGTTTTAGGGAGCCTTAGGGCGGAGGCGGCGGGGGGAAGTGGTTGGACGGCCGGGTTTCTCGTGAGGTGGGCATCGTCGGGAGGCTGCATGGGATCGCGTGAAGCTGAGATAGGAGCAGGTTGGGAGTATGGCGTTTGCTTTCGAACGTGTCAGTCTGACGTCGACGTTGCCAGAAACCGGATGGTTCCGTCGGCCAAAGGTCTCACAATGGGGTGGGAGGAATGGACAATGTCGTGGTGAGGGTTTGACAGCCTGTTTGAAAGGTCGGCTTGGATAAGGCTATAGAATCTCGGGAAATGGTAAATTCGTGTTTCTGAGTTCGCTGGAGCGTCAAGAAGTTGAGTCCGGTTGACGACAGTTCCATTCCAAGTTCACGTTGTTTGTCCAGTCCAGAGCTCAACTGGTCCCCGCAGGCCACGGAGATGGGACCCTCACCCCAGCAGCCAGGACCCTGACGGCGGAGCCCCGCATTGGACCAATCAGAGGCAATTACTTGCCGTAAGGTGGGGCTCGCATCAGTGGGGTTCTCTTGTCTTTTTGGTGCTTGGCGATGAAGTTCGTCTTGCAACTTCAATTCTCCCTCAAGTCGAACATCCAAGCTTCAGAGCTCCAAGTAGTACCTACACAGATAGAGTAAATGCAAGCCGGCATTGTACAACATGGACACCGGATTCCTTTTTATTGCTCAGTTATACTTGTATACTTGTCCCGCCAGATGTTGTGTTTCTTTTCTCAATAAACCTCAGACTTCCCTGATTACGTCAACAACAAACCAAACCTACCTCACAAAATCCCGGAAAAATGCTGGTCCTTTTCCCTGTCCCGTTCATCGTTTCTATACGAGCCACGGATACAATGACCAACCTTGGAGCTCGAGCATCTCGAGACGACAAACAACTTAGAGGAGACCCTATATTCAAGACACGCTAGCAGTCCCCGGTTGACAGGCACATGCTGCTCCAACATTGCCCGGGCTCGACAAATCTCAACCTGCAGTTCAGCTTGACCATCGGCCAGTTGAACGCCGTCAATTTTCCTATACTCGGGTTCAGGCCTTTCTTGGCCCTCATTATCCAGCCCGGCTGAATACCACTTCTCCTAGACCCGGGTCAAACCACATGGTGGGAGCTTGGATCGAACATCTCTCAGCTGAACCATGAAGTTTGGAACCGCTGCATGCCATTCCCGGCCGGGACCTCTTCCATGTTCGTTCACGACTCTTCGTACCTGGCCCACACCACACCAATGCTGTGCCAGGAACACTCTGATCGACCTGAGACTTTCCTTGGACTCGGCCATGTTTCTAAGGACCTGCGCATACACGTCCAGCACGGCCTAGCGGCTCGCTGGCTTCTTTCTCTCGACAAACTCAAAACAATGTCAACCACAGCAATGAAACCGCGAGGATAATGTAAAGCCCACACACCCGTCGCCTATCCCGCTCAAGACGGGATCTGCAGCCAAGCTTCGGTTATCCGTCCCGCGCCCTCCATGCCAGGAACCCTCCCGCTGGTGTTGATTGACCACGCCTAAAATATCCATCACCATCATCTACTACTAGTATTCCGTCGCTAGGGTCCTGCAGCTTGCGCGCAGATTCCAAGAGACCTCCATGCCGTCCGCCCGTCCTGCAACCCCGTCCTGGTGGTTTGCGACGTTGAGCTACCAACTATATCCAGACGCTTGGGCTGGCTTTTGTTCCTGGGACATGCGATGACATGTCGAACTTGACCCTGAGAGTGGCGTTACCTGGAATCCCGCGGATTTATCCTCACTTCATCCGCGCCATTGATTGCTCTTCGCTGCACACTTGCTTCGCATGCGTAAGCTCTATACCGAAAAACCCACTTGGACGTCTCACCCGTCTTTTCCGCTGCCGTCAATTCCTCTCCCACACCTACCAGCCTCGTAAATGAGCTCAGCCCGGTAGCGGCTGGCTTGTAGGGTCAGCGGGAAATGCACCCTCAATATATGCGAATTATACACGATGGGGTGACTGTCCACTTACGTGCCGTTCGTCTCCCGCAATGATCCCCTCTCCTGGGACGGGAAATGCTCGGTCATATGTTAGGTACTTATATCCAGCCATTGACCCGGGGAAGTCTTCTCTCGCGGCTGCATGTGCCTGGCCTCGACGTAAACATACACTATCGCAGCCATGTTGCTCCATCCTCGTCTTGTCGCTGGCCTGGCTGCACTATGGGCTGCCGGGGGAGCTAACGCCGCTTGCTCATCCAACCTCCTGGTAGATGATTTTACTCGATGGACGACTGGCCTTAACAACCTCGACTGGCAGAACGGAGGTGAGTACCTATATTTGTAGCCAGCCTTCCAGCCATCTCCATCCAGCGAGCTCGCAGACTGACTGCTTCCCCAGATGATGGGTCCATGAACGCCATTGCCGCTTCGGCCGGCCGTGTTGTCTTCATCCCCAAGAGCGCCAATTCTTATTTCTACGAATCTTTTGAGTGCATCCTGGCTGCGACCGAGGGCTATGCCAGCGTCCAGTTCACGGTCGAGGGGCCGGCAGGGGGCTCGTTCGTCCTCGAAGCACAGACTACCTCGAGCTGCGCAGCAGACCGTTCAACATACAAGAGCTCGTGGTACTATGTCGACGGTTTGACGGGCCAGCGACAGACAATAACCCTGCCCCTGAGCGGATTCAGCGATGATCCCAACACGAACGCCCTTGTGGGCTTGGTTTGGGGTTCTTTCTCGCAGGCGGGGGTGCAATGGTCTGTTGGCAACATCACGCTGGTTTGCAGCAACCCTGCCCCGACCACAGGTGAGAGAGCTTGATGTTGTACTCGGAGACCCAGTCCATTGGAAACTGACAGTAATAGCGGCCCCGACGACATCGACAGTCAGACAATCCACCACAGCCCCGATTACCACTGGCACTGGCAGCCCGTCTTCGTGCCCGCATCGGCTGATTGATGACTGGGAGTCCCAGTCCCGCCTCACCTTCCTGGGGTACAACGCCATGGGCCAAGCGTCTGGAGACGATGGAACCATGACTTCGGTGGTGGTCAGGGACAACCGCCTGAACCTGACTCCGCGGAACGCAAACTCGCACTTTTGGAGCCAGTTCGGCTGCCTCGATGCTCGTACGTACGGGGGCATCTCGTTCCGCGTTCGGGCCGCGCGGGGGACGACCTTTTCCATCACGCTGGGCTACGTGAACTCGTGCGGTGCCAGCACCGTCCAGACGGTCACGCGCACGACGACGCAGCTGGGGTGGACCTTCGACGGCACCGAGCGTCTGTACTCGTTCCCCTTGTCCGCCTTCGCCGGCCTCGACACCTCCAAGCTGGCCATGATCTATTTTTCCGGCTTCAACGGGGGCGTGGCGTTTGGGCCCATGGCCTTCTACTGCGGTTCGACGGCGTCCGAGTACAACCTGCCTCAGGCCCCGATCCCAAGCCCCGTTACGCGGTCAACATCGGCCGTCAACGTGCCAGCCCCGACCCAGGCGCTCGTCATCGACACTTTCTCCAACCAGGCAAGAAACAACCTGGGCGCGTGGCACGGGTCTGACGACGACGCCGCCATGGGGATCACCTTTGGCAACAACGCCATGACCATCCAAACCAACGACTCGGATCTGTCGTGGTACACGCAGCTGCAGGGCGGCTGCGCCGACATCCGCTCCTACGCCGGCGCCTACCTGCACATCGCCTTCACCGGCAGCAACAAGTTCAGCGTCGCCCTGCAGCAGCACAACGCCCTCTGCGACGAAACCATCAAGCCCTTCCCGGAAACCTGGGACTCACTCGAGGCTGCGCGCTACCTCGCCACGCCCAATGACATCTACATGCCCCTCAACCACTTCCACATCAACTTCACCCGCGCCATCGGCTTCGCACTCAAGGGTTTCTACACCCCGAACCCGACGACCATCACCAAAATCGAAATCGTCCCCTCCCCGCCGGCAGGCTACCGCCCGCCCACCAAACTCGCCTCGGGGAAACTCGTCTTCGCCTGCACCCGCCCCAACTCGATCGCCTTCGCCATCGACGACGGCGCCCCGCACTTCACCCGCCGCGTCATGGACATCATCAACCAGGCCAACATCAACGTCACCTTCTTCACCGTCGGCTTACCGCTGCTCGACTCCAGCAACGGCCTCGCCGCCGCGTACCGCGAGATGGCGGCGCGCGGCCACCAGATCGCGCTGCACTCGTACACGCACCCGAAGATGGAAGGCCTGCCGGACATCTCGGACATCGACTGGGAGTACTCCAACTCCATCGGCGCGGTGCGGCAGGTGTTCGGCGCGAGCGGCGTGTCGAGCTACTTCCGCCCGCCGTTCGGGACGGAGGGGGCGCGCATGCGCCAGCGGCTGGCGGCGAACTTGGGGGACCCGGAGCCGTACATTGTGAACTGGAGCATCGATGTGGAGGATTGGTTGTGGGCGATGAGCGACACGCCGTATAAGCAGCTGGATGCGTTCAAGCGGGATTTGGAGAAGGGCGGGAATCTGGTGGTGATGCATTATTTGTATGAGTCGACGGTGGAGTTGTTGCCCGAGTTTATCAGGTTGGCGAAGGCGACGGGGAAGAGGTTGATGAGGGTGGATCAGTGCTTGGAGGATCCTAGGGCGCCGCCGTTAACGTAGAGGAGAAGGTAGTGGTGGTGACTGGTGAAGGATTGAAAAGTAAGGTAGTTTTTTGGCTGTGGAGGGTGTCATTTGTATGAATAGTCGAAAAGGGGAGGGCACTGAGGAGGGAGCTGAGCATCATTCATCTCTGGATACACCCACCATCCGATGCTTATTTCACCCAGACTCATAATAACCACATGGACCATCATGAAGGGATACAAAACGTGATCTGTGAATATCTAGTAATCCCAACCGACCCAAGACCACCCGTCTGCAACGCCAGGCGCCTCTGTTCTCTGTCATCTTGTGCAGGTATAATTCTCTTCCGGTCCGCTAATACCCGTACACTCACTCATTCACCAAGACTCATACTCATCATTACCCGTACCCGTTCAAAACCTTCTTCACTCACACCTCCTCCACAGCACAGTTGGGGTGCAGGACGTAGACAATCCTGCCCGGTTGCTGAGCTTGCGCTGCCGCTGAACTGCCCTCTCCAGCGCCGGCGTTGTCATCGTCCGCGATACCCTCGCCGCGGATCGCCATCAGAATATTGTCCTGCAAAATCAGTTAGCATCGATGTATCATCACCAGAGACCCAGAGAAAAGAACAGGAGAGAACAAACCTTCACCATCTTCTTCAACACCTTCTTCGCCAGGGCCATCTCAGCGCGATATTCCTCCTCGCTCGACAGCTCTGCCTCCTTCTGCTCCAAATACCACTGCACGAGCGCATCTCCTTCAACACCCTCCCCGCTGCCCGAGGCCTCGTCCTCGGCCACGCGCGTGACCAGCATGTTGACGATGGACATGTACTTGTCGTACGAAATAGTCTGCTTCTGCGCCTGGTGCGAGGGGGCCACCGACGCGGACGTCTGACGGCGAGCCGCACCCTCGCCGTCCTCCATTTGGGCATCGCCATCCCCATCAGCAGCAGGGACACCGGAGGCCGCGTCCGCCGCGCGACGGAAGGTTTCGCCGTCCTCCATCGGCTTATCCTCCAAGACACCCTCCTCCTCGTCATCCACCTCGACATCGTCGTGCTCCACGGAAATAATACTCTGCCGCAGCAGGTGGTACGCCTCGTCGACGAACTCGGGGGTGATATCCTCGACGCAATTCGCCTTGGCAATCGCCTCGGACAAGCGAATCATACTCTCCAACTGACGCACCGTGATACGGTAGCTGTTCCTGCCCGCGCCACCCTGCGCATCATCCGCGCGGAGGTCCTTGTACCGCTGCACCAACACCTCTTTCGCCTCCTCGGTGAACTCTGGGCGGAAGGTGCGCGCGAAGCGGATGTACCGCTGCAGCTGCTCCGTCGAAAACTCGGGTTGCACTGCCTCGTCGCGCTTCTGGTGGATGCCGACAATGTGCTCGGCGAGGTGGCGGTCGACGGTTTCGTTGCACTCGTCGAGGATGACGAAGAAGAGATCAAAACGCGACATGATGGGCGCGCTCATGTTGATATTGGCGCGCAGGGTGGTCTTGCGGTTGTAGCGCCCGCCGACGGGGTTGGCGGCGGCGAGGATGGAGGTGCGCGCGTTGAGGGTGGCTTGGATGCCGGCTTTCGCGATGGAGATAGTTTGCTGCTCCATGGCCTCGTGGATGGCCACCTGGTCGGCCACGTCCATCTTGTCAAACTCGTCGATGCAGCAGATGCCGTTGTCCGCGAGCATCAGCGCGCCCGCCTCGATGGTGAACTCGCCGGTCTCTTCGTCCTTGACCACGGCGGCCGTCAGACCGGCGGCGGACGACGCCTTGCCCGAGGTGTAGACGGCGCGCGGGGCAAAGTTGCACACGTACTTGAGGAATTGAGACTTGGACGTGGACGGGTCGCCGACGATGCAGATGTTGATGTCGCCGCGCAGCTGCATGCCCTCGGGGGTTGTCTTGGTGACGCCACCCAGCAGTTGCAGCAGGATGCCCTTTTTGACGATCTCGTGGCCGTACACCATGGGCGCCAGCGACTGCACGAGCCGGCCGTAGATGCGGTCGCTGTGCACCATGGCTCTCAGGTCCGCAATCTCGGCGTCCGTGTACGACGCGAGCACGGCGTCCTGCAGCTCGCGCACCGTCTCGGCCGTCTCGAGCTTGTTGGCCGCGCCGGCCAGGGCGCCGACGACGTCGACCACCTCGGCGTCGCTCGACGCACCGAGCGACGACGTGTCGGAGCTGACCATGCACGCCAAAAACGCCAAGCGGTACGTCAGGTCGCGCACGCCCAGCGCCTTGAGACCGCTGACGCCGCTCCCGCCGGCCTCGTTGGCGGCGCCGCGGTCGTCGCGCACGGCGACGCGCTTCAGGCCCGGCAGGCCGAGCTGGCTGACGTCGGGCACGACGATCAGGGCGCCGGTGAAAATGCACTTCTCGCCAGCCTTGGCGCGGTCGACCATCTCGCCGCGCAGGATGACGTCCATGGTGCGCGGCATGCTTCCCGTGGGGATCTCGTTGCTGTTCTCCTGGACGCGCACCTTTTGCCAGTCGACAAAGGTGCTTTGGCGGATGTCGAGGCGCCAGGCGGTGCGGTTGAGGCAGGTGGCGTTGGGACACTGGGTCGGCTCCGTGTAGCGGAACGTCTGCTCGACGTCGGGCACGACGCTGCGGCAGGCTTCGCACACAAAGGTGGCCAGGGCCAGCTCGGGACGCACCTCGGAGGTGCGGGTCACGGTGCCGCTGATGGACAGCAGCTGGCCGATGTTGCGGGCGCGCAGGGATCGGATGCGGGACACCAGCGGCAGGTGGTAGAAGGCGATAGAGAAGAGCTTGTCGGTCTGCTGATTGGCGGTCTTGCTGGAGAGGTCGGATTGGCTTGCCGACCCGAGGGTGCTGCCCCCGGAGGTGCTGCGGTTTGTCGACGAAGCTGTGGGCTGGCGGTGCTCGCGGAAGTACTGCGGCTCGTACTTTGCGATCATGTTGTGGAGAGCGGCGGTGAGGAAGGGGAGGAAGCGGTAGTAGGACTCCATGATGCCGGAAGCCAGGGCGCCATTGTTCCAGCTCTCAAGGTGTCGGTAGTCGACGTAGAAGGTCGACAGGCCGTAGGTTCGCATGCCGTGGATTTGGGCGACATAGTAGCGGTCCGTGGTGACGGCGCTGGATGTCGGCTGTCCGGATGACTTGGGGGTCTCGACAAACCTGCGGGCAAGTTAGACGAGCGCTGTAAATCGACCGGCTGGTATCAATCCGAGATGGAGATGGGTACGGACCCCTCAATGAACTGCTCAAACGACTCCTGGATGATGAGGCCAATCTTGTCCTCGACGCGGGGAATATTGGCGGGATCGGTCGGTCTTGTGCGGGTCGGCACCTGATCGTCGGCGAATCCCTCGCCCTCGCCGTCGCTCAGACCGGCATTACTCTCTGAAGGGGGTGCAGCAGGTCGGCTGCCCGACGACCCGGGGAGACGAGCAGCGCGGGGAGTCCTCGAGGGACCATCCGAGGTCAGGAACCCAGCATCGCTGGAGGCTCGTGGTGTTGCCATGATTGATTATTTGGAGGTGTGTCGGGGAGAGTGGTGGTGGTGGTTGTGGTTGTTGGGCAACAACAGGAGGTGGTGAGGGGGGCTGCAGGCTGTTGCAGGCGGTGATGGATTGAGGGGCCATAAAACGCGAGAAAACGCGGAGCCAACAATGGAGACGCGCCAGACGCGTGGAGAGTGGGGCCCAGCTAAATTACTCTGATTTGTGCATAACCTCGTTATCGAGGTAACCACCTATGTCCAACCACCAACGCCGCCAATGATCCCAATATCACGCCGCACTTCGTCCTGCCAAGGGATATCTACTACTAGTATACACAGGTTGGTAATCTAGATAAACCACCAAACTACCGGTACTCCTCCCTCAGGTCTGCACAACTACCACGCCCACGTCCTGCTCGACGCCGTAAACACAGGAGGCTTCCACTGGATCTTGGACGGATCAATGACATGCTTCTGCTTAGCCCGCGACTTTTCCCGCTGCTGCTTGAGCTTCTCCGGTATCACAATCTTGTGCTCGCCCTTGTGGTACACCTGCATCTTGAGCGCTTGCAATGTGTGTTCGACATCCTGAGTCGTCATCGCCAATTTCGTCGCAATGCCTTCGATGGTGCACTTCTCGCCCGTTTCGCTGTACGTCTCCAGCAGGTCAATGATGTTTTCTGCCCAGTACTGTCGGTAGCTCAGCAACCCCAAGTCGGACAAGGGCTTCTCGGGCGACCCCAGCTTGCCCTCAATCTTGGACAGCTCGTACGAGAACTGGATCAGCAGCCGCCCGTATCCTTTCCGCTGGTATTGTGGCAGTGTCAGGATACACGCGACGTTGTACCCGTCCGCGCTCTCTTTTTCCTTGGAGAAGTAGCCAATAATGTGCCACCCTTTTTCATCACGCTGCGTCATGACGTAAAAGAGGAAAGGGTCGACATCGTAGTACAGGGTCTTGTGGTCCAGGAACATTTTGGACAGCAGGCACAGATTGCGACACCAGGTCCGTTGCCGCCGCCCGTCGATCTCGAAGAAGGATACGCGGTCGTCCCGGTAGATCTCGTTTCCGGGCGGATGTTGCAGCGTGCACTTCATGCGATGGCGCGTGAACGACTTGAGCTCGCCATAGTAGCTCAGGCAGAACTCGCAGATGTAGATGCAGTCTTCTTGGCTGAATTGCTCTGGGTACGGCGAAAAGTACCAGGGGAACAGCACGTACCGCCCGAACTCAACCTTGGATATGTTTCGGATTCGCGAGATCTCGGCCGGATTTTGCGTCATGGACCCCGACGTGCGCAGTTTCTCGATCTCTTGCTCGCGGCTGAATCCCTGTTGCTGCTTCTCTTTCTCCTTTTTCGCCACGCCCGCCGGCGTCTCGTCCTCGTCCAGTTCCATCTCATCTGGTCCAACGCCTGGCGTCGCGCCAACCTCGAGGCTCGCGGTCACCTTGTCGTCGCCATTTGCAGCCACCTTGTTGTTTTGCGAGTCAACAAACTCTGTCCATGGATGCGGTGTTTGTCCTTCCGACACAACGGATTGTTCCCTCTTGCCAACCTTCTTCTGCGCCTTCTTTGACGGCTGTGACTTTTTGGATGTCGATTTCTTGTTCTTTGGGTCCTTAAGCTTATCCTTCTCCGGGTTGGGCCATTCGACATCCTGCTCAAAGTCGATGCGCGACACGGGAACCCATTCGTCCAGGCGCTTGTTGAAGTTGTCAAAGTTGCAGTAGAATTGGCGGCCGCTCTTGGTCTCCTTGATGCTCAGGATCTCGGCGCGACGGTATTGTCCATCTTTCAAGACGAGGGCGATGCATCCTACTCTGCGCAAGTCAGCGAACGAAGCGTGTGACGGGATCATGACAGACAGCGCGCTGAGGGGTCTGACCTACTTGAGCGTGTCCGGCGTCGCCTTGCCCTTCAACTTCGGCTCTCCATTGCCTACTTCGGCTTCTCCTGCCGCACCGTTATGGCCCATGATGGAAGTTGATGGCGCGTCGGAATTATTTGATGGATGGCGAGTCGAGTGTGATGAAGTTGTCGATGGTTTGTTGCATTTGGAGGGGCACTGCAGCTCAAGAAATCGGCAGCAGAACCTTGATGGCTGGACCCACCAAGACCCACCAACGAACACCCACCGAACCCGCCAGGGGAGGGGATGCAACAGCAGATCCTGGAATCTTCGCGACCATCACATGGATGAATTCTCATTTTTTAAGCTTGAAATGTTCACTCATCCTCAATTCCAATCTCATCACCACACCACCATGAGACCAAGCATGCTTGACATCAGCCATGATTGAGCTCTCATCCAACTGGAAAAAGCTGCAAGCCAAAATCAAGGCCGAATCGACGAGGCCTGCAGCAAAACGAAAGGCCGACGACGCCGTCGACCAGAAACAAACCGGCGAGGCCCCAAGAAAGAAACCAAAACACCACGACAAACCTCAGAGTTCAGGAAAACCAGAAACCCCTTCCAAACCAGCCAAGAAGTCCAATTCGACATCAGATACGAAGACCAACGACTCCACCAAGACAAAACCAAAATCTCCCATGGGCAACGCCCAGTCCTCCAAAATCGACACCGTCCACCCAACTCGTGGCGTCGCCCCCTCCCTCGCCGTCTGGGCAGCCGACAACGACATCTCCCCCGAGTCCATTGCCGAGGCGTACGGTCTCGGGTTGCGGGACAACGCTCTACTCACAGCCGACGGTCCTGCCCGTCCCAACGAGGGGCTTGCCCCGGGTGTCAAGGTCGGCAAGTACGTCGCCATCGACTGCGAGATGGTGGGCGTCGGGGAGGGTGGCCACGAGGACGCCCTGGCGCGGGTGAGCGTCGTCGATTTCCACGGCCGGCAGGTCTACGACTCGTACGTGCGGCCGCGCGAGCGCGTGGTCGACTGGCGCACGCACGTCAGCGGCGTCGGCCCGAAGCACATGGCCAAGGCGCGGCCGTTTGACGAGGTGCGTGCGCAGGTGGCCGAGCTGCTCAAGGGCGCGATCGTTGTTGGTCATGATGTCAAGCATGACCTGCGCGTTCTCGAGATCGACCACCCCCACCGCATGATTCGCGACACGGCCAAGTTTTCGGGATTTCGCAAGTACGGGCACGGGCCTAAGCCTGCGCTGCGGGTGCTTGCTAAGGAGATTCTGGGGATTGAGATCCAGACGGGCGCGCACTCGAGCATTGAGGATGCGCGCGTTGCGATGCTGCTGTTTCGAAAGCACAAGCCGGCGTTCGACTTGGAGCATGCCAACAGGTATCCGGACGAGAAGCCGAAGCAGAAGTCGAAGCCGCCAAGTAAGGGCGGTAAGGGGAAGAAGAAACGATGCTGATGCGGTTATGATACCCTAGTTTTCTTCTTGATGTATGTATTACAGTTCATCACTTCGCCGTTTACACGATGTGTTGACATGCACAATTTTCATGTTGTCGTTCCCAGCTGGTGGGCCATTTACCCTGAGTGTCCTACCTGCCTTGCTGCCTCTTCTTCCCAGGTCATCTCTTCCTGTTCCTCTCCCAACTTCAAGTTTTTCCCTCTCCCTTTATGTCCTGTCATCTGCTCTCATCCCCAATTGTGCCCTTTCCAATCCATCTAAAGCGGGATGCCCTCCATCATCTCCATGGTTCCCTCCCGCGCCACCGTGATGATCACATCGCCCAGGGTCTTGGTCATGAATCCCGCTTCACAATATGAAAAGTAGTACTAATATGCCACAAAGTTAGCCGCCTTGTGACCACCTCTCTCCCAGCTAGCCACTTACCTCCCACTTCCTCCTGAACACCTCAATGTCCTCGGGCGTCATGTCGGGATGCTCTTTCAGCAGCGCCGGGCGAATCCCGTCGTCAAACCTGGCCAGGAACCGCTCCCTCCACAGCCGCAAAGCTCGGGCATAGTGTCCACCGATGTTCTCGACGCTCTCCACGACCAGAGTTCCCTTCGACGCCGTCATGATGTGGTTCAGCAGCTCCGTCACGCTGGGGATGTACCCACCCGGGAAGATGTAGTGATTGATGAAGCTGCCGATCAGTCAGTCAGCTCACATACCTCCCCTATCCCCTTCACCCAACAGCAACAGCAACAGCAACAAACAGGGGGAAACCACTTACTCCTCTCTCGCCGTATACTCCCTCTGCCTCCCCTCAGGCATGGTAATGCACTGCACCACCACAATCCCACCCTCCCTCTTCACCCACCCATCTACCCTTGCAAAAACCTCACGCAAAAACTCCCTCCCCACCGCCTCCACCATCTCCACCGACACCACCTTATCAAACCCGCCCGCCGGCTTTTCCTTCGCCATCCTCATGATCCCCTCATCCCGATAGTCCGCGCAAACAACCTCAACCCGATCCGCCAACCCCGCACGCGCGATCCGTTCCCTTGCCGCGTCCGCCTGCGCGCGGGATAGGGTGACAGTGGTGATCCGGCATCCAGGGACGGTGCGCGCGGCGGCGATGGCGAAGGAGCCCCACCCCGTGCCGATTTCGAGGAGGTGGTCGGTGGGTTGGAGATGGAGGGAGGTGATCAGGTGGTGGAGTTTGCGGTGTTGCGCGGTGGTGAGGGGTTCTTCAGCGTCGCCGCCGAGAGGGGGTTGGTGAGGGGTGGTGTTGGGGAAGGCGTTGAAGTGCCTTATGGTGCTTTGGAAGGCAGTGGTGGCGGTGTCGGGTTGTGGAAAGGTATTGCTGGGAATCCCGGTGGGAATCCGGACCTGCCTCATGGCTGGGGAGGGGATGGCGGCGGTGGCGGCTCGGTTGGAAGAGGCAGAGTTGAGAATGGTGTTGATGCCGGTGTTGCCGTTGGCGCGGTGGTGCCGTTCTTTGGAAGAGGCCGCTTTCTCCCAGATGGGACAAGAGTAGGTCATGTCGGAGGAGAGAAAGGCCGCAAACATGTCGTTGCTGAGGTCATAGTGCGCCGCGATATTCCGGGCGGCGCCCGAGGGCGTGTTGCGCGCGGATCGGCGGACCAGGACGGCGTGCGCGAGGCGGGTGGTCAGACTCCACAGGCAAGCAACCAGGAAATTGACGACGGCGGCGGCGGCGGTTTGAAGTCGTCCTCCCCACCGACCGGCTGTTGTTATTGCTTTCGTGCCGAGTTTCGTCCGGTTGGCGATGAAAAACCGGAAAAAGGCAGTCAGATCGGAGCAAGTCACTTCTCCGTGGAGGTAGGACTGGGCAAAGCCCATGTCCTCGAGGAGGAGGATGCGCAGGTAGAAGAGCGGAGAGTGGACCTCGAGGGTTGTCGATGGGTTGGGGTTCTGGACGGTTGGCTGGCCGAAGGTGTAGCATTTCCCCTCGGACTTGTCGATGACGTTGAGACAACCGGCATCGGCGGTGCGCAGCAGAGAGAGGACGAGCGGTTTGGCGATGTTGATTGCGACAAGTCGGGCTGCCAGGGTCAGCATGCCGGCCGTCCTGGTGATGAACCAGGCAGGGAGACAGATGTTGAGGGGGGTCATTGTGGTTTGGTGGACTCGAGTCGAAGTCAAGTGGATGATGGGGAATCAATATGAGGGGATCCCTCTGGATCAGAGAGGTAGGATGTGTGCCATGAGGTTTGTCGGGTTGATGCGGAGGAGAGGGATGAGCGCTAAGAAGGGGTTTACAGCGATGAGACTGGCGGAGGAAGTGTGGTCGACATGTAGTCGACAGCGATGTAGTAAAAAGGCAGCGGGGGAAGGAGGAAAAGAAGAAGGGAGAAGGTAAAGAAGCAAGCTCTCGCTTTTGTACATGAGATTGTTGAAGGTTAAAGTGGCATTCATCTGGAGTCGTTGGTCATGGTAAGGTTTTCCTCATGATTAGGTTCTCCGTCTCATGCGAGAGCTCTATTCCGCAGCCTTTGATCTTGATGGCTTGATGTGATACTCAGATCAAAGACATCAGTGATGGGTATCACAGGTTACTTTGTGGTAACGGTCTTTCAACCTGTCTGGACAGGGTTTGAACATGAGTTGCTCAATGTTGTGGTGAAATCAGGGGTATATTATCCATCTGCCAGCTCCTTGGGACGGATTGTTGTAGAGCTTGTCGTCAATACTCAGAAAAGGAACTCATTTAAGCCTTGACTACAGGAAAACAAGCTTTTTGTTTATCTACCAACATGCCGACATTGATTCGGCTCAATGAGTTCAGCTGAAGTTGGCCATCATGTGTGTTGTTGATGGCTCACGGAGGAGGTCAAGGGATGCTGGTTGTCATGGTCGGGGTTAGGGTTCGATGTTGAGGAGGTGAGTCTGGGCCTGTCGCGTTTCCACTTTAACTTCTGACGCGTCCACCGCGTCTTCAAGAAGCATAGTGTCGACCTCACCATCGACCACTTGAACTTAATCATCACTTTTCTCCATCACAATACATCTATCCAATACCCAAAATGGCTCCATCAACACTCCGTTTTGAAGAGCCCACCTCCCAAGACAACCCCCCCAAAACCACACCACACCTTCTCCCTTGCCGCGTCCACCACAACGGCCCCGTCGAGCCGGTCCAGTCTTTCTGGGATCCCAAGCCCTCTCCAGGTATGTTTTTTCCTCTCTTTCTCATCCAACTTTACTCAGCTTAGCACTGACATCCCTCGAAATAGAAGACGCTGCTGCCTCCACCGCCTATTTCCGCGGCCGCAAGCTCTGCGGCAAGACCGTCAAGCTGCCGGACGGCTACCGCGGGGTCGTGGCCGTGCCAACCTCATCAGACAATTCTCAGACAGTGGAGGTGATCGATCTCGAAGCGGCCGACGCAGACGGAGGCATGCCGGCCGCGCAGAGCTCGTTGGTGGTCCAGGCCGAGTTTGACGAGATGGTGCTCTGGGGCCATGATGTCGCGGTAGACGCGGTGGACGGGGAGGCGGGAGCGAGTGATCCGTATATGCGGGCTGTGGGGGAGTGGGTGGCGGTTGCGGAGAGGGTGAGTTTAATTCTGGTGTTGCCCTCATATTTGGGTGCAGAGTCAATCTGGGCAGGCGTTGCTGACCTTTGACAGATACATTCATATTCGGCACCTGATGTGACATCTGCGGGGAAATGATCATGAGATAGAGTGGGTTTTGAACATTGGAATTGTATTATTCGGCTGTTAACCTGAGGTTGTCACCATGGCCATTGGCATCACTAGTTCCCTTTCGCCGCCGTCTCCCTGCTCGAACGAAACTTTGGATACTTCCCCCTTTCCTTTCCCCCAAAGTAATGATAGTCCAGGTACCGATAGGCCTGGTTGGCCTGGGCTGCGACGTTGACGAAATGAGTGGTGGCGACCCAGGTGTTCCTCGGCACTATGGTAAATGCAAACAGCCCCCGGTGTAGGGAGAACCCGAGGAGGGCGGCTGTCATCGGGCCCGATATCCTGCGCTCTTCTAGTCAGCAAAATACATTTCTGTGCCCTTGAGGCCGTTGGAAGAATAGCAGCTTGTTCTGGGCATGAAATTAGTAGGTACCGTACAGCTCGGGGCTCTTGCGCGCGTCAATGACGGCGGCAAAGGCAAACATCAGGTTGCACGACGGGATCCAGAAAGCTAGCAATGTGTAAGTCAGATCTCCAGTTAGCATATTGCGAAGAAAATGCGAATGGTGTGTTATGGAGGATGATGGAGAGGAACTCAGCACCTACCCCAGGGGTAACCATCCATCCACGGAGCCAAAACCCTGATCCAGGGTCTCGTCGCCATTGATGCGAGCGGGGAGATAACGGACGCGCTCGTTGACGGTAATTGTAGTTGTATCTGTACGATGTGGTTTGGATGGTTTGAACACTAAATGCAAGCTGAGCTGCACACGAGACTCAAGCTGAAGACGGCCGACACCGGATACTTACGGCCCCGGACCCCGGCTGAAGAGTGGGGCCCGCCGAGCGCCGTTTCATCCGGCCCCGCATCGCCGAGTTGCCTGTTTGGGTAGCAGGGAAACATCGGCACTCCGACAAGACAACCGTTTGTTGGTCCTGTGGTTCTAGCTTGTTGTTGAGGAATGCTAAATGCCCATGATCCAAGAATCCGAAATCCACCAAGCCTCAAGGAAACATCTGCCACCCGCCTCGAGACCACCAATGGAATGGATGGTGATCCAACGTCTCGATCGAGGCCATCACTCTAGAGAGCCCCAATCAAGCATGGTCAAAAGCTTCTTGTCATTCTAGCCGAAACGGCCCAATAATTTGGGGTATCTACCTAGCCACCTAATTACCTTACCTACCCGAGTACCCGAGGGACCTCACTCAGACATGTGTGCAGGTAAATACGTACCTTACCTACCTATGTCCCCATTCCACCAAAGCCAACAAGCCACGTCCAACCCAATTCCCTCTATCCTCCCCTCACCCATCCTCCCCACCCCGCACCACCTCCCCACCATACCACTTCCTCTTCATCGCGCACAAACGAAGCGGATTCCCCCTGATCCTCGCCATGGCATACAAATCCGCCTCGCTGGGCTCGTCGTCCCTCCCGCCAAAATCCTCCACCCCATCAATCCCTTCCCCAGTGGGCGCGATCGGCCACCCCGTCCGGTCCAGCGGCCAGAACCGCGACGTCACTAACCACTTCTTATACCTGCTGTCCTCGGCAAGACGCAGAAGCTCGTCAAACTCGGCGTTGTACGGCTTGCGGATCCGGACCTCCAGGGGTAGCTGCGGATGACGGTGGCGGGCCCGGCGGGCTTTGCTGTAGCAGTGCAGCTTGTCGAGGAGCATGGACCAGGAGAATATCGGACGGCGGAGGACGGGGTTGCCGTAGTCGTCGTTCGGCGGTGGCGGGCCCCACTCCGGCGCCGCGTCGAGGTACATACTGGTCAGCCGCACCTCTGCGAGCGCGGGGAGCCAGTCCTCGTCCAAGAGCCTGACAAAGGTCGGGAAGTCAAGAATGCCGCGCTGCAGCCGGAGGATGCGTAGATGGTGGCACACGGACACAGGGAAGACAGAGTCGCTCCGCGCGTGCGCGGCGCAGAGGTCCAGGTTGACGGCCTCGAGCCGGGCAGGGGCGGAGGCGGAGACCATCCACAGCAGCGCCTCGTCGAGGCGGGTGGTGATTGCCGGGTCGTGTGGTTGCTGCTCCTGGTGTTGTTGCTGCTGTTGCTGCTGGAGCTGGTAGTGGAAGGGCGATGGTAATTCTGATGATGATTCGGACGACGGAACGACGACATACCCCGTCGGCATGATCGCGTTGGGGGTTACCCAGTTGTACCGCGGCAGGAACTCGAGCGTGCGCAGGTTCTGGAAGGCCTCGTTGAGTGTGTCGCGGACCCATTGCGAGCGGAGAGGCAGGTGGCCGGGAATTTCCAGGCGGTGGAAGCGCAGCGCCGTGACCTTGACGCCGGCGCGGTGGGTGGCGCGGAGCAGGCGGAAAATGGACTTGAGAGGTACCACCTCCTCGCTGTCGCCGCTGCCCCAACCGTGACGTTGCGCGTATGTCGCCCAGCTGGTGGCCGTGACGAGGGTGGCGTCCCCCGGGGCTGGCGGTTCCGAAAGGTCCGGGCCGTCGTCAAAGACCAGACAGGTCGCATGCGGCATCTTGGCCATGGCGGACGCGATGCGTCGCAAGACGGTTTTTGCGGCAGCCTGCTGCTCGTAATACCGCCGGTGGTATTCGGCGAACTCGGGCGGGAGTCGGGGCTGGAGCAGCCACTGGTCCGACGCGTCCGGGGGGATTTCGTGGTGGGTGATCCAAATCCTGGTGATCTGCGTCCTGCTGAAAGCGCGGCGCCATTCGGAAAGGGTCTTGGTGTTGGGCAGGACACCGGCAGCAGCCAAGGCCTCGACGCGGGAGATCAAGAACCGGTCGAGCAGCATGGGGCTCCGGACCAGCGATTTCTCGTAGAAGCCGAGGCGGACATGGATGCCCCGGATGTGCCCCGCGTAGCGGGGGTCGACGGCGAGCCTCTCGAGACGGGAGACCGAGGCGGGGTCGCACGGAGCGACGGTGATGATGAGCTTAGGCGGCCGGAGAACGCCAACGTGGGCAAGGCCGCGGCAGGTCAGCCGGAGGTTGCAGAAGCTCTCCGCGTCGATCCCCCGGGCGAGCCTTTCGAAGAAGCCAAGTCCATCAGAGGTGTCCAGACCCTGGACAAAGTCAGCGATGAGGTCCAGGATCTCGATAGGGAGGTCCAATAATGTTGTGGTTCGGCTGTGAAGGGGCGCGGGTTGGTCGTTAGGAATGGCGACAGGGACGGGGTGGAGGAAGGGGGTTGACATGGTGGATACCGTTCGCAGAAACGAGTGGGAGATGAACAGGGAGAGGACAGTAAACGAGTGTATGTTGGACTATCCCTTTGATGCTCAGCCTGTTCTCTATACTGGAGTTGGTGCCTGCGTCTGGCCCGGAGGTATAGCTTGAGACAGTGGACATGAACGATAGTTCTCATCAGGAAAGCCACTGGGACTTATAGAGGTTCAGGAGCTCCAACTATTCCGAGGAGGCATTCTACCTGGTGACCAAGTTTCTAGGATTCAAGGTCGAGTGTCTGCTCGTATGACCGATCAGAGGCGGGTTCTGAGCTCAGAATGACATCAGCATTGTCAAGGAGTTGAGAATAGACGGAGACTGCGAGTACAGAGAAGCCCAGTGATAGGAGAAGCACAGTGACGCCTGATATAGCAGCTTTGGACATATGGCCAAACTGATCTTTTCAGAGATAGAATGGCACACGTTCTGGGTTAGACACCATTCTAGAACAGACTATGACAAAATGTAAACAGAGGTGACGAGAGCCTGTTACAGAATCGGGCTTGACTTGCGTAATTGTGTTAACCCGTGACATTGAAGCAGGAAATGGGTATGATAGCTTCGGATGCTTGGTGATCTTCTTGACAGGCGGAGTGTTCAACTATCCTTTTATTTGAAAGCAAAGTCAACCCAGCGGATATTGTGACACGTAAGAGTGGGTAACTGCTCGATTGAGCAGGGCAGGAATGGAGGAAGCGACTGAATTGAGCTTGTGCTTATGGAACTGAACTGAGCCCTCGGGGCGAGGTAGTGAGTCTATCTATATACACGCAGTGATCGGATGGCAGGCCCGAGGACTGGGTCCCCGACTCCAGACCTGGCCAGGGTTCTGAAGTAGGGGCACAGGGCTCGGTTCCCTTCCGAGAGTGGCTTTTGAGGAGTGGCGAGGAGGTTTTGAGGTCTTGGCAGAAACAAGCCACAGAAACCTCAATTCCTGTCACAGATATCGAGTCAAAAGTGATATGTTTCATGAACAGCTGACATCCACGAGCAGATGAGATTATATCTTATGACGACACGCTTTGACATCACTCTGAAGGCATCGAAAATGCCGGCATAAAGTGTTCTGTTCACTTGACTTTCATACTGAACTGATCTTTCATAACCTGGCTTCCTGGCTTGTTGAATACCCGTACAAGTGCCATCCGTCCACGGTCAGAGAAGTTCCAACAGTGGATTGTCAGAAGGAAGAAGCGTAGTGGCTCAGACCACGGCTGAGAATATTAGAAATGACGTCTGGATGGATGACTGAGCAGAGCCGGGCATTTTCTAGTGCCTGTTCTTAATAGTTGACGCTCAAGTCGCGTCGTCCCAAAAGACGAGCCATGGCTAGTAAGAACGGAAGACGGAGTGGTTGGAAATGTCGTCATTTATCGGGCGTGTCCGACCACGAGAGATGAGATATGTGAGTCTATGACTGGTAAGAAGTGGCACCTATCTACTCTTTGCTCAAGTAATAAGTACTGCCTGATCTCCAATAAAGTCAGTCGAGTCACAAGACTTGATTAATATCAATCGTGCTTTGATGCTGATTCAGGCCATCACTGCGTTTGAACATGGAGAACATCAGAGAAATCCAGGATCTCCGTAATACTCCTCGGGACTCATTCTAGAATGAAAACGAACTATTATACCGAGTAATCCTTCTTCCTAGTTCCACATCCCGGAGTTGAGTTTTATTCGCGAAGCCGTGATCGATAGCTATTATCAATTGTCTAGTTCAGAAATCAAGATGACGCGTAATTTCGAAAGCTTCATGTCCATGTCCGCTGAAACTTCTGTACGTTTTTCCTTCTTCTCATGATCTTCACTCAACAGATTCACCCTCGGATGTTCAGTCAGTAATGGACTCTCAGTTGTGTGACGGCAGCACTCTTCGTGGCCAGGCGGTCGCTCCCTTCAATGTCGCCCCAACAGCGCTGTTTTTCCTCCGTTGTGGTAGGGCCCCTTGTCGTTCTTTGGCCAGAACACACCCATGTCGTCAGCTCGCGACGCGAGATCCGTTAGGGCTGACACTACCAAGTGGTCGGTAACGTCAACAGGCCTCCGCATCCGGGGGTTCTTTCGTGAGTAGTACTCTAGCATCGAGCATCATCCGGGCTGCTCCCTTCAATGCCATCTGGAGTGAGACCATAAGGCTCTCGTTCATCCTTATCTCCGACCGTGACCGGAGCTGATTTTCTATTGCGAGCCGATTAGGCTTAATGCTGACTTTGTGCCGATAGTCACGGCAAGCTAATGCCAGGGCTGTATGTCCCAGCTCTCCACTGTTGAAATGATCTGTCCAAAGCCGGACAAGACCCACGTGGGAAACCGGGATTCCGGAAGCTGAGGATCTGCGATTTAGGCGCGGTCTGCGCGATCGGGCCGCGCAGATGGGTACGTCGCCCGGGGCTAGCCTGCCTGGCATTTCAGCTACCCACTTTGCGGCGCTTTGCGGGTTCTAGAAGGTCTATCAGAGCCATAGAGACCCATAAAAACTACTAGTCGACCTGAGGCTGAACAACCCTTGCGGCTCCGCCAAGGGGTAGACACTATTGACGATATTTTCTTTCTGGCTTTGACTTGCTCAGCAGTCCAAACTGAACTGGGCTATTCTCGTGCAGCGCCCATGGAAAGTCCGCCATTCAACACCGCCATGCAGGCCTCAGGAGAACGCGAGGCCGATGTCCACTCGGTGAGAGACAGGGGAGTAGGTTCGAGAGGATGGGAATATTAAAGTCGCTGGTTTCTTCTCTGTGTCCATCCTCATCCTCTCTCACCCATCCCACCCACAGCATCCGCCCTGCGTCCATTCCTTTACGAGGCCGTGTTGCTCAGTCATTCTTTCAGCCAACACCCTTCTCACCCCATCCCTCGTTCAGGAGAAATGGCTCGCTCTCTCAGTTCCATGGCCGTGCTGGGCCTTGCCGGCCTGGCGGCCGCCGGCCCTGTCATCCCTGTCGGCCCTACCTGCGATGGTAGCGACGGCGAGACTTACACTGCCCCTACCGGAGGCCAGTACACCATCGCCTGCGGCACCGACTATGCCGGCAACGACATCGGCTTCAGCACCGAGGCCACCTTTGCCGACTGCATCAACGCCTGCGACGCCAACCCCCAGTGTATCGACGTCAGCTATGTCGGCGAGAACTGCTACCTGAAGAACGGTCTTAGCACCCCCTTCACCGACAGGCCCTGGGTCTGGTCCGCCAAGAAGGTCGGCGCCGACGTCCCGCCTCCCGTCTCGTACCCGACGTGCGAGAACAACGCCAACGACGGTGCCCTCATCGTCACTGCCAACCGCAAGACCTTCGAGATTGTCTGCGGCGTGGATTCCACCGGCAACGACATCAGCTCCTTCCAGACCTCCACCTTCTCCATTTGCATTGAGATCTGCGCCGAGACGCCCAACTGCGTCGACGTGAGCTACGTCGAAGGGAACTGCTACCTCAAGGACATGATCCGCCCGGTCCTCACCGAGGCCGCCCACGTCTGGACGGCCAAGCTGGTGGATGCTGCCGACCGCCTCACCTGCGACAACAACAAGGATGACGGCAAGGAGTTCACCACGGAGAACTACAGCTTCGACATTGCCTGCGGCGTCGACTATGCCGGCGGCGATCTCCGCGCCCTTGACACCCCGACGTTCGAGGGCTGCTTGGAGGCCTGCGATGCCGAGCCCGAGTGCGTCAACGTCGCCTATGTCGCCCCGGCCTGCTACCTCAAGAACGAGCAGATGCCCGCCGTCGCGAACCCTGCCGTTTGGGGTGCCGTCCGCAAGGCCAAAGTCGTGCCTGAGGAGCCCGTGCCCGAGGAGGACCGTGAGGTGAAGGTGCTCATCGCCCTGTACGGCGCCCAGGACATCACTGGCTGCTTCAACAACTGGGTGCAGACCACCGAGAGCGGCGATAAGCAGGTCCAGGTCAGCACGCTGTACAGCTACTGCTTCAGCACCCGCAACGACCAGCTCGGCCACTGGATCCCCAAGTCCCTCGCCGTGCTGTACAAGGTTGGTAGTGAGCAGCGCATCTGGACCGGCGTTGACAACTACTCCGCCACCATCACCCTCACCGCGGGCGATCTTTCCGCCGTCCCCAACGTCGCCGCCAACACCACCGTCGTCGCCCAGCCTGTCCCGCGCCCGGCCAACCTCGCCGTCCAGCTCGAGCTTGTCGAGGTCGTCTACGGCCCCGCCGCTATCCACAACGCCTCTGTCTGGAACGATATCTACACGTACCTCGACCATCTTCTCCCCTGGGAGATCATCAACGAGTTCTACGGCCCCGACACCTGGTATGGCGTTCTCAAGACCTCGTACGTCTTCTACCGCGACCTGCGCCCGGGCCAGGACAGCAGCGAGGTCAAGGTCTCGATCGGCATTGAGGGCCAGTACCATTTCGACTTTTACGATTTCTTCGCCACGGTCGCCCGCCGCATGCGCCGTGGTCTCCGCCTTTAAGGGGGTTTCATGAGTAGGGGAACAGCTTGGGTGTTGGGAGTCCTTCATTTCTTGTCGAGGTTCGGTACTGTGCTTAGATTTGGTAATAAATGATGATTCTCAAAACTTGATCTCCATGCTGCTGCAAGTGATGACTGAACTTGGTGATGGTGTGAAGAGGAAGAGGATAGAGCCCTCAAGGCCAGAGGCAAAACGTCCCACGGAGTCTTTCCTTCTCTGCGTTTGTATTCTGCAAGGAGCCGTCTTTGACTTGGTCTTCCCGTCCAACATGAATATAGGCCCAGGTGCCATTGACCGACCAGCTACGTCAGTCTGCGCTTCTGGAGGATTCCTTTCCACGCTTTCCTGCAGTTCATCAAATGCAGCAGGATAAAGGATGAATTGTAGATAAGTATTACTCTCTCATGAAGAGCGGGTGAGGGAGTCCCGGACGCTGTCCCC
>NW_027191429.1:4122389-4229024 GCF_041956435.1 Mycothermus thermophilus
CCTCGCGCAACCTCGTTGCTAATAAGAGGACCCCTACGTTGAGCCATTGAGCATCCCGTGGCACCCCTCTTCTTCTCATCTGACCTCTAGAAAGCTCATCAGTTGCTCTTGGCACGTCGCCATTCCAGCAGCCAACCAAGACCACCCTTCTTTAGACGCAACACTTCGATGGGCATCTCTTGGACTATCAAAACCGCCTTGACCAAGGCGTGGCGCTGGGTCAAGACCACGGCGACCAAGGTGGCCAACTGGGTTGCCGAGAGCCCTCGTACCACAGCTCTCGTCGGCGTCGCCGTGGGTGGACTTGCTATTGCTGTAGCTCCGGCCATCGTCACCACGCCCATGCTTGCGGCTGCTGGCTTTGGGACTCTGGGCCCTGTTGCGGGTGAGTTTGTTTAAGGTCCCAGTGACAGCGAGGAGTATACGGGATATTAACAATCTTCCCCCAAAACAGGTGGACTCGCTGCTGGAGTTCAGAGCACAATGGGCAGTGTTGCTGCGGGAAGTCTGTTTGCCACCCTCCAGAGCGTCGCCATGGGAGGTGCCGGAGCCGCGATGGTGGCCGGGGCGGTTCAAGCAGTGGGAGCTGGTACATGTGTTATTGCCGGGGCCTGGGCGGTGAAGTCGGCAAAGGAAACGAAGTATTAGTCTAGAGTAGGGCTACTTTCTGAGGATCTTCCTCACACCATGACATAAACAACCACGACCCCTTATTACCTCACGATAGATTGGACTATTGTTAGGTGGACATCCCGACTGGGAAACTTGACCCCGGTGTGCTGTTGGAAGGAATGGCTTCACTTGGCGACAACAAATCGGAGATGCAGGTCAAGTATGCATGTATGTACATACCTATATCAGGCACAAAGCTACCTACCTACCCGACCTGCAAACACTCGACCACAACAGACAAATCATAAATAAACATCTCTCTGGCTTCCAGGCTTGAACATCAACCTCACTCTTCACTCCGCACCCAACCCAAGCACCAAACTCGCCCACAAAACGCACCGCAGGGTATCCCAGAACCATGCGCCTCCCAGTCGCCATCATGACCCTGGAGGCTCTCCGGGTCCTCGCATGGGGCTTCCCACCCATCATAAATCCAGGCGACATGATGGCATTCGCCGAGGAACTCCAAAACTTTGTCGCCAACGATCCAATAGGCCAAATCGGCAAGGAACTCCAAAACTTTGTCGCCAGCGATCCATTAGGCCAAATCGGCAAGGAACTCCAAAAAGTCACCGGCGTCCAGATTCCGGAGCCAAGGATTTTGATATAAAGAAACACCTTCAAACCATACTCGGCTCGGACGAGGAGATCCGACTCGAAGCTCTCCTCGACATAGATCCAAAGCCAATCCTCGAGTCGATAGGCATCCTTGACAAGATTCAACCCATCCAGGCCGAGGCAGGGCCCAAAGACAAAGACAAGGCCATCAAAGGAGCCGTCTGGGTCGCTGATACCCCCCGTTCCGCAGCTTGCATCGTCATTGTTGTGGGACCGTTGGTCATCGTTGTGTATCCTAATACCGTCGCCACCTCCCCGCTTAGAGCTATATTAGGCATTGGGATTCTGGGTCCCGTTGTGGGTGAGTTTTGGATTTGAACATGAACCACATGTCCTGGGCTTGCAGATTGCTACCGAACTTTAGCTGACTTCTTTTCCTTCTTATTCTTCGAAACAGGTTCGTTGGTAGGTGTGGCCCAGAGCGTTATTGGGAACGTTCTTGCTGGGAGTCTCTTCGCACTCCTTCAGAACACCGGCATGGGAGGCACCGGACTCGCCAAGTTTTTGAGCATGGCCCCGGCCACTGGGCTTGGCGTTTCCATCGTCATTGTTACAGATGATTCATCGGTGAAAATCTAGGATGCTTACCATGGGCGTGATGGTCCGTTGTAAGTAGCCATCGCCTTTGTAAGAGACCACCGATCGACTTTGTCTATCACAACCCTTTCTCTTGTTGACCTTGGATAAGGTACCCTCGTAGGAAAATCCGGGGGTAGGCGTGGGAGGCTGAGCTGAGGTGCCCGGGCTTTCGAGGGAAACCAGTTGGTCTTCGTATGTATGTAGATCCAACAACCCAGCCTTCCAGGTTCTGACGCCAGTTAGCCTGGCCGTCGTTTGTTGGCCCGCCCATGGAGGTCCCCAACCCCGCCTTGCTCAACCAACAGGATGGCAAGGAGGTAGTTAACTGCCCTGTCACGGAAAGCCTACAGCTACCCAACTGCCGCGGGAATGCTGCCTGACACAACTGGAACTGTCAAAGCATCATATGCTTGCCTTCCTGACCCCGCAATGTTCCCTCTGTCGTAAGGCATTCTGCAGGGAGCCGTTGGTATGGTCCCTGTCAGGTGTAAGGGCAAACCGAAGAGATGGACAACAAATATAAGCACATGTCTTTCGGGCTTCTTCTCTCATCAGTCCCTCCCACGCAAGCACTCCTATCCCCCATTGTTGTTACCCTCAAGCCACCACAAATTTACCAACCCCTGACTACTCCAGGCAGGACATCAACACGACCATGCGGGTGTCTTCCGTCATTTACAGCCTGGAGGCCGGCCTGGCCGTTGCCTCCGGCATCTTGCCTTCTTTCGGGGGTGCAATGAAGCGACTCAACACGATCGAGATGCCTCCGGGCGTTCCCATCGCCGCTGCCAACGTGGGGGCCTGGGTCAAGGACACGGCCACCAAAGGAGCCGCTTGGGCCGCCAACAACCCGGGTACTGCAGCTTGTGCTGCAGTCGCCGTCAGTGGGCTGGCCGTCGTCGCAGCTCCGGCCATCGCTACCACTCCTCTCTTGGCAGCAACTGGGTTTGGATCCGGCGGCCCTGTCGCAGGTGAGTGTCGATGATAGCACCCAACTTACCTCGTCCAAGTTACACTCGCGGGAACAGTTGGCCGACTTCTTCTTGACACAGGTAGCATCGCTGCTGGTGTACAGAGCATGATCGGCAATGTCGCCGCAGGAAGTATGTTTGCTACCCTTCAGAGCGCCGCGATGGGGGGCGCGGGAGCTGCCAAGGTCGCAGCTGCGGCTCAGGCGGCTGGACTTGGAGTGGCTGCTGCCGCGGGGGCCGGGGCAGCAAAATCGGCGAAGTCGTGATGGTGAAGATGATAATGATAACGCTGACGAGGATGCGGAGAATGCGGACGGCGGAGAGAAGGAGGAGGACGAACCACTCCCCATGTCTACCTAGGTGCTTTGGTATGTAGTGTACAGAGGACTAGGCAACTATCTACGACTTTGCTTACCCCTCGGATTTCTCCATACACTGCTCTTATTAGGTGGTGGTCTTGGCTGGCGTGGGGGACTTGGCGATGGCTTCATTGCTATTGTAGTGGACTAGCTGTCTACCCCCCTATACTAGTTAGGTTAAGGGTATACTTGGCGAGTTAGACACGTGCCGTGCGGATGGCAGGGCCGGGTGTGTTCAGCCTCGTACCCCCTTGAACAATTCGCGTCTGTCTTCACGACCCAACCACCGCTCTTCGGCGGCTCCTCCATTCGCCTTGACCTCTCTTCATCAACCGAACTTTTGGACACCCGGTCATAGTACCTAGTCTCCCCGCTTCACGGCACCCACGTCCGACCGAGACATCTTGTCCTTGGAAATGGAGGGCGAAGAGCTGCGTCCAACGGCCCCCTCCCCAACAGTCCCTGTCGTCACGCTCTACCCGGCGACAACCGACATAGTCTGGTCGGGCCGTTGGGCGGTGGCGCTCACCACCGTGTGGACGCCGCCTCCAGACTGCACCTGGCCTTTACCGACCAAAGAATTCAAATATCCACCTTTCACGAGAGTGTCATGTGCGCCGCCCTATTGGGAGCATGCCGGTCGCGGATGGATGGGATTCTACTCCCCCGCCATCTGCCCGTCGGGCTACACCGTCGGGACCACCGTTCCGTCCACGCGCCGATATTACCACGATAATCCCATACACCCGGACGAAACCGTTGGCATCTGCGTTCCCACGTAAGCGGCGTCTTTGCTGAGAACCGCGACATTGTGCTGCTACTAATAGCCACAACTGCAGATCCTACACCTACGAGGTGACCAACTGGGACATCACCCCCCGAAAAGCGGCAACATCTCTTCTGCCCTTCCCTGACGGCGAAACCTATACCTCCGAAGCGTACGTCTTCGTGATCCGCTGGCGATCCGAGGACCTGTCTCTGTTCGAGACGCCTCCCATTCCGTCGTGACACCAACTTCGTCCTCCGAATCCCTGTCCACCCCCGCTGCTCCGACCGGGAGGACGGCGAGTGACCTCGATGGCGCTGCGTCAGCATCCAGTGGAGCTTCCCTCTCCGGGGCTGCCATCGCCGCCATCGTGTTGGGGGTGGTCCTGGCGGCGGTGCTCGGGGGGCTCTTTGCTTTTGTCTTGATGCGCAGGCGGATCAAGGCCTTGAAGGCGACGAGGACGCAGCATGTCGGCTTCCTCGACAGCGCGAAACCAGAACTTGACGGTCATCCGGCGGGGGATCCCAAGGCGAAGGACGTGTCTGGTGTCGAACGGATGGGCGGGTCTCCAAGAGACGCACTTGGGCATGTGGTTGAGCTGCCGGCGGACCGAGTGCTTTCCCCGGAGCTTGCCGGTCAGGATAAAGAAAACCGGATGAGGTGGGAATGATGGAGCCGGGCACAAGGTATCCAATCTCGACTGCTTCCGAGCCCAGGGCAAATATATGACGCGAGGAGAAGCTGGACGTGAAAATGTGCTTTGTATACATGAGGGCACTAGTTGAAACCCCTATGTGAAGATCGAGGTATTTCCCTAATGAAAAAAGCATGTCTCGGCGTCCGTCGCTCCCAGCCAAAGCTACCGTTCTTTCTACGTGCCGGAGAACTCCGCACCTGCTGCGATAAATAGGCCTCTTAACGTCGCTATACTACGACTAATGTGGACCATCATTTAAACTCGGCCACCGATGCCTCCATCCCCTTCCCAACCTCCATCCCCGCCTTACCCCCCTCCTCCAACATTTTCTTAATCACCGCCCCAAACCTCCTCACCCCCTCCACAATATCCTCCTCATCCACCCACGAAAAACTCAGCCTCACATTCCTCGGAAACCTCGCCCTCTCCTCATCCCCGGCAACCTCAAACAACCTGCCTGGGGCCACCACCAACGCCTCCTCCCTCCTCGCCCTCTCCGCCGCCGCCGAGGCATCCACCCCCCCCGGCAGCGTCAACCACACAAAATACCCCCCATACACCTCCCCCTTCCCATCCCCTCCTATCTCACCACACCCACCCCTCCCATTGCCATTCCAAACCCCCACCCCCAACGGTCCCAACACCTCCCTCACCACCTGCAGCATCACCGCATGCCTCCTCCTCAACGCTGGACGGACCACCTTCTCCACATGCTCCGCGACCAACCCGTCCTTTAACACCCGCCAAATCACGGCCGCAGCAAACTGGCTCGCCGCGCCGCCGCTGCGGTTCGACCCCGTCTGGGAAAACCCCCAGGCAAAATCCGGCGTGGCGTGGATCCACCCTGTGCGTGTGCCCGGGCCGACGAGCTTGGAGAAGGACGCGTTGGAGACGGCATGGCCGAAGTTTTTACCCGGGGGGTTGTGGGGGGAAGGGGGAAGGGAGGCATCGATTTGGGTGAGCAGGGGGAGGGGTTTGAACTCGGAAAGTGGTGGTAGTGATGATGAGGAATGAGAATGAGAGTGGGGAGTGACGGGCCATTGGAGGAAATCGTAGACGTCGTCGCTGATGATGAGGGCGTCGTATTCGCGCGCGAGGCGGACGAGGGCTTCGCGGCGGGGGAGAGAGAGGGTTTTGCCGGAGGGGTTGGCGGAGGTGGCGACGAGGTAGATGACGTGGCGGTAGAGCTTGCGGTCGGGGTAGGGGTGTTTGAGGGGGGGAGTCTGCGGATGGAGTTAGTTATGAAAGTCTTGAACTCAATCCGGGACAGACAAGACAGAGTAGGCCCATCAACGAGGGTCAGAAACAAGCCAAAAAAGGTCATATATGAAGTGAAATCAAAGAAAGGAACAGAAACAAGAGGGAGAAAAAAATACCAACCTCCTCCCTCCTCCCCTCCTCCCTCAACCTCCTCTCCAACTCCCCCACACAAATCCCCCCCTCATCCTCCGGCACTGCCCTCAACCGCCCGCGAAACCCGGCGTCCTCAAAAATCCCAGACGCCATAAAATAACACGGCGCCGCCATCCACACCGCGCGGGTATACGTCGGATCTGTAAACGACTGCAGCAGACACGCCAGCCCCTGGCTCGCCCCTCCAGTAATAGCAATTTCATCCGCCGTAAACAACCCCCCTTTCACCTGACCGGAATCCCCCTTCTGACCATCCTTGGGGTAGGAGGGGTACACCTCCCCAAGCCACCTCGCCAACTCATCCCTGAGCGGCTGGAAGCCCGGGTCGATGGCGTACTGGAGCATGGGCACAGCCACTTCGGGGTCGGCGAGGACCTGGTTGGCGGCTTCTCGGAGCTGGGCTGCCGGCAAGAGGCTCGGCGCGGGCCAGCCGCGGAGGAGGTTGATGGGTTTCTTGTCGGTTTCGACGGGGCCGGAAAAGTCGGAGGTTGTTGCGGGTCGGGGGGCCATGGTTCTGGTTGTGCGTGGGGAGGATGCTGTGTGAATGGCTGAGTTTGAGATGTGAACGTCGACAATAGGGTGCGAGAGGGAATGTTGAAAGAAGAGGGGTTGAAGAAAGCCGGGACGCTTGCTTGGTGACGTGAAGTTTCGAACAATCTTCAACGCGATGCAGCTGTATGTGTGCCCCGTCATGCGTATTGTATGCTCGTGAAACAAGTTCTGTGAGGCTTGTCCTCAGTCAGATACCTACTCATGGACTTTCTGTCATGTAGTGTAACTCGAAGCAGCAGGTAATACAGTCAAAGAAGCAGGGACAACTGACTTGACGTTAAATCAAGCTTGTGGGGCTCCCCGTCCCGGTGTTCCAGCGCATCCGGCTCGGCCCGGACCACGGAGAAAGCCGAAGACGTCTTTGGATCCCCAGTTCTTAGTATTAGTAGTGACACCACCGGTCTCACCTCATGCCAAGGACAACCACTACCTTCATGGGATACCCCAGGCCAAGCACATGAAACTTTGACACTCACAACAGCACTCAGGCACCCATCTGACATCACTCATCATGGATATATTTTCCGGCGTCAGACCCAGAAAGCGAGCCTGCCGTCCGTCACTCAAACACTAAACTCTGGTATGGCGCAACCGTCAACATACAGAGATACACATCACCATACCCGACGCCCTATCATCTCTTTCGACGCTGGCGGAGCGAGCGAGCCATTTTCTGTCCGTCTCCTCCAGACCTCAACTGAAATCTGTGAATGGCATGCATCACGCTCTCTTCTTCCGCGGGCCGAAATCACGCAGGTGGCAGGAGACATGAGCCATCATCCGTATCCCCCATCCATCCGTTCCAACGGACAGCTCAGCTGATCGGGCATTCCCCTCGCGACAGCCACGCCACACCGAAAAAAACAAAGCCGTACTCCATCCCTTTCCTCCTCATTCAGATTCATATCCCATCCGATACCTCTTCCTCCATCATGATGATTCCCGAGCCTTTCCTCGCCACTTCGTCCACCCAAGTAGGCTCTTACACCATATTAGTTGCCTCTAGGCGGCGAACAGTGTCGTGTAGGAAATGTGCCGTCGTCCTCCTTCCGATCACAAGAAAAATTTCCCTGTTGTAGGTAAGGGCGCGACAGATCGAGCTCGTAAGAGCGGCCGGAGGACGACAAGAGGCGACTGCAAAGGAAAAAAAGGAGTAGAAATAATAAGAAAATGTAGTACATCTCCGACATGTTCCGGCTGAACTCAACCGACCGCAATCGAACTCATCGTCATCGTGCTTCGCTTCTTCATCTCATAGACGCGGAATGACCGAGTCGCGGAGGGACAAATGGTCGGTCGGTCGTACAAAACTCGAACATGACTTAAACTCAGTGGCAACATGCATGACGAGTCGCCGTATTCATCTCGTTACTGCTAGGTCTGCGTCTGCGCATTCCCGTTGTTGCGCGACCAGTTATCGCGCGAGCGGTAACCGCTCCGATGGCCGCGGCCGTGAGATCCCGTGGTTCCCGAGCCCTGCTCACCCGAGAAAGCGGCCGACGGCTCGCGACCCTTGGGCCGGTGTTGGCCCGACGGACCATGGCGGTTGTTGCGAGGTCCGGAGCGGCGGGGGTTGCTGCGCGTCCGACCGAACGGAACCGTGATGAGCTTGGCCTCGCCTCCTGGGAGACGAACGCGCCAGACCGGGCCGGACCCAGACAGGTCGGGCGGGAAGGAAATCGGGTCGGCGCTGACAACGACCGGGAAGAACTTCTTGCTGAGCGGCTTCGGCGACGGGCTAGGCTGCCACGCCATCTCAGGGACGGTCTTGGGAAGCCGGATGGGCGGGACCGACCCCATCTCCTGCTCTTCGAAGCATTCCTCGTCCATAACCTTGGTGGTGATCGACAAGCTCAGATCGGCTGGCGGCTGCACCGATGGCGCAGGGACCGACGGCTCGGGTTGAGCGGCCGGAGGCGGCGGGGCATGATCGGCACCGGACCGGTTCGGACCCTTGCGCACGCCCAGCAGGTTGTCAATCTTTTGCTGCCACACGCTGTCGGTTTTGGCCGCAGTAGGGCCGCGCTCAGGCTCTTTGTACGGCGCCTGAGCGGCCCAGGCAAACGACGGGGCTCCGTGAGGCCTCGAATCAACCTTGGGGGATTTTGGCAGGTCAGATGAAGCCTTGTTGGACTCCGTCGTGCTTTTCTGTGTTGAAGTTGTAACCGTCGTCGTCGGGGGGAGGCGAACGACCGGGTGCGGAGGAGGAAGCGAGACATGCGGGTGGCTCGCATCGCCGTCGAAAGCAGGGTGGCCCGCCATGTCGGGCGGAGGAGGCGAGGGGGAATCGCGGCGGAGGATAGGCTCGACGACGGGCTGAGGAATTGGCTCCGGAGCCGGCTCCGGGCGGACGTCCCGGTTTTCTTGACGCGCGGGGAAAAACCTCGAGCCTCCGCGGGCCGGCTGAACCGGACCCTGGGCAAGCTGCCCGTAATCAGGCGCGGCACCGGTGGACGGACCGTTCTGGACGCCCGTCTTGGCCTCGGTCGAAGCGGCCCACGGGTTGTCTTGTCCGATCTGCACGGTCTGCTTGGGTGCGGCAGTGACGCGGACGCCGCTCGCATCAAGCTTCGTCGGGCGCCAGGTGTCCTTGATGGCGGGCTGAAGTTCGGAAGCCGACCGACCCTCCGCCTTCAGGCGACGATCGCGCTCATCGTACTGAGCCTTCAACATATCGTCGTACTTGCGGTCGCTCTCGCGGACGGCGGCGGCCCACGGGTTCTCGGCGAACTGACGCTGGGGTTGGCGCGGGGGCCCAATGGGCGGCTGACGAGGGACATTGGTCGAAGTCATGTTTGGAGGGGCAATTGGACCGGGACCCGAGGGAGGAAGCTGGGTGGTCGGGCCAATGTCGGAGGAAAATGTACCGTTGCCCAGGCTGCGGTTGTGGTTGGGAGGAGCCCACACGTTCTTGGATGAAGGTTGCGGTCCCCAAACCGGAGGAGGAGCGTGGCGATCGCTTTGTCGCGAGGGAGGGGCCCAAGGATGATTTTGCGTGGGTTGCCCTTGCCCGTGCTGCGCTGTCGAAGATTGCGCTGCTGCCTGCGCAGGCTGCGACTGCCCTTGTTGTTGCTGTTGTTGTTCAGACACCCGGTCTGAGTGAGGAAGGCGCGGTGTTGTGGAAGTGGTGGGTTGCGGAGTGGGAGTTTGTTGTTGTGATTTTTGCAAATTCGAGTCGCTCGCACCTCCAGTTGTTTCTGTGGGTGCACCAGCCGCAGGGGTTTCCGCGACCTTAGGTTCGCCTTCTTCTTTGGGCGCAGTGCTTTTGTCTGATGTTTTATCACTCCGCGACTGGATTTGTGTGGGAGTTGAGGCGGCAGCCTCCTTCTCTTTCTCCGCCTTTTTGGAGTTGCCCGGCTCGTCGGGAGGGAAACCCAAGGCCTGCAACTTGAGACGAATGCGCTCCCTCTTAGCCGCCTCCTCCCTCGCTTCTTCCTCCTGTCGCCGCTTCAGCGCAAGCTCCCGGCGCTCCCGCATCAGCCTCTTCTGCAGCTCGATATCATCTTCGGTAATCACAACCGCCGGAGGAGCTCCTGGCGACGGGTGGAGAGGCGGTGGCAGTCCGCGGTTATCAGGACCCGGCGGCGGCCGCTGATGCGGCTGTTGTGGCTGGTGTGCCTGCGGAGGCTGCTGGTACGGGGTTGCGTGCGTCGTGCCCGGAGATGTTCGGGGCTGCCACGGCTGGCCGTGACGCGGTCCGCCTTGGTAACCAGCCGGCGGCATGCGTGGCGAGATGGGACCTTCGCTCCCGCCCGCGGTCGATGTTCGGCGAGCGATGAGCTCCGGCGGCGGCGGCGGATGCTCCAGGCTCTTGAGGGTCGGACGCTGCCAGCTCCCGCTTCCAGTACTAGTGTTAGAGGAGCGCCTGCGTCCATACGGGCCCGGTTGCTCGTGATTCCTGCCCGAGAACGGCCCGCCCTGGTCCATAGGACCGTGCGGCTCGTGGTGCGGCGGCCGCTGCATGAGGGACGGCTGTCTGCCGTACGGCGGCTCGCCCCGCATCGGCCCGCGGCGGTCGTAGGGCTCATATCGGCCGGAATGAGAATTGTAGAGCTCGCGGTTGCCGCCCCCAGGGCCGTCCCTCCAGGGAGCGCGGCTGAAGTCGTCGGCGGCGATTTCTCTGGGCGGCTGCTGCGGGCCAGGCCCGGGCCTGAGGCCGGGGCTTGGGTGAGCCGGGGGAACCTTGGGCGAAGCCTTGGGTCCAATCTCGGTTGCGGCGGCCTCCGGAGCGACGGGAGAAACCTTCTCGATCTTGGGCAGCGGCGCCCACGGCGACTTGGTGGGTGCTGGGGCAGGCGGAGGTTTGGCCACCAGGGTCGGCTTCTCTGATGTCCCCGACTTGAGCACGAGGCCCTTGCCAGACCCCAGAGTGCCGGGCTTCGAGGCTGTGGTGGTAGCAGTAGCGGCGGCGGCGGCGGCTGTCGTGGTAGTCTTATTCTTGTCCGCATCGGCCTTGTCCTCCTTGTCCTTATCTGCAGCAGCTGGTTCCGTCTTGGAATGGCTGTCGACATGCGCAATCTGGACCTTGGTTCCGTCCTTCCACGTAATGGTCTCGGGCCCCCAATCATCGTCGTCATCTTCTATGTCGGCCCAGTTAGACTGGCCCTTGCTGTCGCTCGTTTGGAGGCGCGATGCCATGTGGATGCCGTATTTCCGCAGTTCCTCGTCCGTGTACTTCTTGGGCTCCGGCGGAGGGGCGGCTGCGTCGCAAAGTCAGTACCCATCGCAGCCGCAATCCAAAAACAAACACTCACGTCGATTCTTGTTCCAGACAGCGCTGGGGTCGGGAGCCGGCTTCGCCCCGTTCGCAGACCCCTTGGTGATCAGGCCACCGCCCGTTTTCGCGACCAGCCGGGGCCGGGACGTCGTGGTGGTGCCCGAGGAAGCGGGGGTGGCGCTCGCGAGCGAAGGTGACTTCTCGGCCGTCTTGGTCTGTCCGCTGGAGGCGGAGGTGGCTTTGGTGGCCAGAAACATCTTGTTGACATTGATGGCCTTGAAGGAGGTGGGTTTCTTGGTCGTCGAGGCCACGCGGCCCTTGGAATCTTTCGTCTTGGAAGCATCAGACTTGGCGGCTTCGTTGTCGGATCCTCCGCTAACACTGACTTCTGCCGAGTTCACCAGATCGTCCACGATATCCGAAAGGTGCTTGTTCTCGAGCTCGTCCGGCGACGGGCCAGCGGCGGGCGAGGGGGCAGCGGGCGTGTCACGGTCACCGCTGCTACTACCTCCACCACCACCGTTTACTTGCGGACGGTCAAGGCTAGCATTCTGCGAATCCGAGTCGACCTTGGGTGTCTGAGTATGGTGATGCGCCAGAGCAGCAGCAGGCTCTGTGGTCAGCGGCCACGAACGAGGAGGATATGGAAGGTCGAGTGGCGAGGGTTGGTCAGAGCTTACGAGCTTGGGAGAAGAAGTCACAGCAGCAGCTTCATCGGATCGCTCCTTGGGTGACTCAGTTGCCATTCTACGGTTGATCTGGTCGTCGAGAAATCGAACGGTCTCGTGCGATCGATCGCGGGTTCAGCGGGGATGGTGGTGTATGCTGTCGTCGCGGAAGGTAGGTAGGCGTTGTCGCGGATGGTCGCGGATGGGAGGTAGGAGTCGTCGCGGGGTAGTAGAGTTTACTCGGGGTTGCTCAGCTAAAAGCTGTTTTTGTCTAAATCACGAAAACGCAGAGATGTTCGGTTAGTTGGTATTTCGATAGCATGGGAGCGCTAAAAAAGCACCCCAACGTTAAGGTTGGTCAGGTAGTGCAAACCGAGCTCGAAACCTTAACAAAAATGCCGACTTGGGACTCACGACATGGCCACGCACGGCTGGAGTGTGCAACCATCCAACATCCATGCAAGAAGTGTGGGGAGGGGAGTGAGGGTGCTGCTGCTTACTTGCCTGTCTTTCCCAGGAGAGAGTCTGTCGGGTGGGATTAGGTGCGTCGGCGGCCCAGGGTCAGGCTGCCGCAGACTGTTGTCGTCGATGATGCCTCGTGTGGAGGGTATGGGAAGGGGCGTTGTTTTGGTTTGTCGAGGAAAGGGTTGGTTTGCGTAAAAGGCCGTGTCCTCATCAGCAGGGCGGCGATGCGGCTGGCTGGCTGGCCTGCTGGTCTTTTGCTGGCGAATAAACCCACGATTCCACGCTTGGCTGGTCCGAGGTGGTCCGTGCTCCCCGTTCTTCCGCTCTTTTAAGCCGCCCGCCCGCAAAACGGATTGCACGTTTCAAGAGGCCTCACAGCACAAGGAGGGGAGGGATGCAGGAACAAGAACATATTTTGCACATGGTCACGAGTCGGGGACTCACAAGGGACGGAGTGTACTACGAGTATCACTTGAGCAGTCTCTTCTCCAAAGATATGGCTTGCATAGTTATGACGTTGCTCAGGGCCTTGCCCACAGCATAGGGACTTGCATGATATCGTCGTCTCATCCGAGTTCAACCTCAAGCCCCACAGCACAGGCACCCCCAAACTCAAGACCAACAAGTGATTTCCCCATGCCAGAGAGCTCCGATCACAAGCGACACAAACAAAGGAGGCTCGTTTCAGTTTTGCTGTCTATTGGGAACTGTTCAGTATGTACACGCGTGGCTCATTGCCACGGAATCCAGACTCACTTGCTCCCACTTAGTGCGCGTTGTTCTTGTGGTGGCCTGCATCATGTCAGTAACAGCTGCGCAGCCTTCTTCCTTCGGCGGGGAAAAACTTACGCAGGTGGAAGTAGTAGTTCTGGGCATAACCGACAGCGAGAAGGAAGACGATAGCGTGGACAATGGCTGTTGAGCGTTATTAGTTGCCTGAGTCACCACGAATCTCTCCATTTCGTCTCGATCGGGATCGTCACGTACGCTTCGCCGTTGGGTTCTTGCCAAAGTGCTTGGCCTGGTAGCGGCCGAGGATGCCGGTGGCCTTGACCTCGGGAGCGGGGCCCCGAGGGAGTTTCTCGTAGAAGCTGACGACGCGCTGCATGCGGACAGCGTCGGGAGCAGCGCCGATGGCCTGCGTGCCTTATCAGCATCCAATCTCCTTGGCCTAGCTCCCAATTCCCTCTGCCTCCCAATCCACGTCCAAACGTCCAGAACCGTTTCGAGCCTCGAAAAAAAACGAAGTTTGGTGGGGTACGGGCGGCGGACGTGCAACTCGTCCTCGAGATCAGACTGCTTGCGGGAAACGTACCTTCGGCGAAGCAACCTAAAAGAAACACTCGTTAGTCTCTATTCCCGTCCCTTAATTGGGTCTCTGGTGTCCTACCTTGGGAGGGATGAGCGTCGAAAGCGCCCGGCGGGTGACGTAGCTCATTTTGGCAGGAAGGTGTCGCGCGAGCGCGGGAAGCTTGTCGGGTCAGGAATTGATACGGGTGGCGACGAACAAGATACCGGCGGCTCGGATCGCGCGTCGGGGGCTCAATTGGCGTTGGAAGTTGTCGTGAGCTGTTAAAGATGGGTTTCTCTGGAGGAGAGGGAAAACCGCAGCAACCGCAGAGGGTCTCACGGGTCTTGGCACGCGGTGATTCCCGACCCACCAATCAGGCTCGTCAAGGCGGGGCCCATCCTCGATTGGAGGAACATGGATCAACTCCAGAGCATCCAACGGCGAAGTCGAATAGCCTCAACAGCACTGTGAAGCTTTCGAGCTGTCTCCCATCCAACCCCCCAGCTCGTCGAAGCTCCCTCCTCCAAACACCCCAATCCCAACACAGAGGGACAGTCGCCAACAAATATGTCCTCATTACGCGCCACCGGCGCCTCGGCCGCCCGGCTGATGCGCAGCGCCGTGCAAGCTCGCCACGCCGTCGTGCCCGCAACCGTCCGCTACGAGTCCTCGACGGCGACGACGCCGGCGACCGTCTCCTCCCAGGAAGCCCAGCAGAAGAAGAAGGAGCTGGCTCCTGCGCCGACACTCCCGCGCAATGCTCCCGACTACAACGCCCCCATCGACATGGCTACCAGGTCGGTTTCTGGTTTCCACCACCACCATACCTCGATTTATCTCAGCTCCCAACGCTGACCTCAGGGCTGCAGCACCTTCACCCCGGTCCCCAAACACGTCCAGGACGGAAGTGAGGAAAATATTCTTCCCGCCGGCCTGATCTCCGGAGCGCCGATGGAGCTGCAGGCGAGGACAGTCCGGTACGCATGCATCCCTTCCCTCCACCTCTCCTCCAACCAGAACCCCCACAAACACTCACACCTCTCCCCCACCATCAAACAGCATCTACAAGCCCGCCAAACCCGCCACGCAGTCCGGCGAGCACAAGTCGAGCCGGTGGCGGATGGACTGGGACGTGCTGGGCAAGGGCCACCGGTGGGAGAACCCGCTGATGGGCTGGCAGTCGTCGGCCGACTCCATGCAGGGCACGCACCTGTCGTTCAACACCAAGGAGGACGCCATCGCCTTCGCCGAGAAGCAGGGCTACGAGTACTTTGTGCAGGAGCCCAACGAGCGCAAGTTCGTTCCCAAGGCCTACGCCAACAACTTCCTCTATTCTCCGGGGAAGCTGAAGCATATCCGGACCAAATAGATGGGAAGATCCGGTGTGGGTGGAAGGTTTGGTGCAGGAGGCTTGTACATACGAATGGATCGTTCCCAAAAATGGATGGCGGGAAGCTTTCAGTTCATCAAAACATCCAGCTGCCTGTGGTCACTCGGAACATGGTGCATAGCACGTTAGAAGGCAATGCATTGCGCGGGCAGCTCTCAAAATCCAGCCCGGCCGCCCGTCCGTATGATGACGATCCTACATCCTAGAATCAAGTTCGTCCATGAAGTAGGTATCCATGCCAGCCGTGTAGTTCAACCCTAGTTCCAAAACGCCCTCATCCATGATGACCCAGAACCTGCCAATCCACACCGCCATCGTGGCCCAGTATCCCCGCATAACGCCGAACCAATACTCCGCTGTGATGAACCCACAAAAACAAGGAATACCGCCAAAACATACAGAAGCATCATTCATGTCGTAATCATGGGTTCGTGCCCGCCGTCCACGCGGGACTCGCTGCTGTCTGTGTGAAGGCCGAAATCAAGAGACTCGGGCAGGTCCATCTTATCAGACCGTGCTGATGTCTCGGCCCAAGCGCGCATGCGCACCAGCTGCCGGATCGCAGCCTCCCGACGCTGGTTCTGGCGCGCCAGGATAGCCTCATTCACCTTGGCAGCAGTGTTGCGGCGCAGGTCTGAGCTGAGCAGAGATGCGAGCTCGGGCCGCAGCTTATCGTGCGGAAAGATGATCAGGGCCATGGTCTGCTCGAGATCTGGCAGAAACTCCCGATGCGCCGCGGCTCGGGGACCCAAGTTCTTGGTCGCAAAGTCTACCGCCGGTGTCGGATCACCGCCGTTGCATTGCCGGATCAACTCGACCAGCTGCAACCGGAGAAGAGCGAAGTGAAGCTCCGGGTTGGTGTCCAACAGCTGATGTCATGTTAGCGTTGGGCATCATGACAATGACGATGGGAGAAATAGTGTGTGATGAGAGGTGCTCATAAGGGTGTGGTTGTTTCTCATCACAGGCCGAAGCCTATGCGTGGTGCATGATGAAACTCGTTTTCTAATCATGGCAAAGTAGGAAAATCGAGGAAATGGCGTGCATGTATATGTACCTACCTCAGGATCGAGCTCGTTCAGGGCCGAGATGGCCGACTCGATATCTCCGCTGTGGATGGAATGCATGATGGACTGCCGAGCTTGGATGGAGGCATCAGGCTGCTGTGGCTGGAGGTTGGCCTCCTTGCAGAACTTGGCGGCAGCCTTGGGGTAGCCTTCCATCGTCAGGTAGTCGAGGATCAGAGCATTGATGTCGCTGGGCCAGCGTTAGCATGGTGTCTGGCAACCAGGTGAAGCAAAATTTGCAGAAGGCAGAAAGAATATGGCAATCAGGGCTAGTTAACGAGTATGCAGTTTTCTCCACATGGAATTTTCGGAGAGATTCCCATTGATATGCAATCATCATGTTGCCAGGTATTGCAATTGCGCATGCTGTTTTCTTGACACGTACCTCTTGGGAGCCTTGACGTCGGCCACCCGCTTCTCGAAGCCATGGTGGGAAGGAATTGCGGTGGAGGTTGAAGAGTTCTGCTCCAGGACCGATGTTAGTGTCCGATCGTGGCCCTGACGAGACCCAGCTCCTCCGTCAAGAGATTCGCACCATTCGGCCTAGTCTCTGGCGTAAATGTTCAAAGACGCTGTCCTGGAACGTGTCGTTGTCAAGGCCTGTGATTTCGAGAGGGCCGAGCGACATGTGCTAGACTGAAAAAGTGCGCCGGTTCACATGGGTCGTTGTACGCGACTCGATATCCGTCGGGTCGCTGTATCTCGATGTGTGGGCGGGAGCAGGTGCCCAGATGACGGGAGGTGGGAAGAAGGGGATGGATGGATGGACGACGTTGGAGGAGGCAGTTCCGGAGTGCGCCGAGGATTTTGCAGCAAAAGGCTGAAAGCTCTTCCAGCGGAGCCTCAGGTCCTTCCCAGCCGCGCACCCCAACCGGGCAGTTGCCCTGCACAAGCGGGGCAGCTCCTGTGGGTCTGGTAGAATGTACACAGGAGACGTGGACGGTTGCCAGCTGCAGACAGTGTCAATCACCTGTCCTCCATCTGGGCCTTTAAGAGTGCACTCCGCCAGTTGACCCTTCAACCCATCTCCCTACTCCTCCGTAGCTCTGAGTTGATGATGGTGAAGTGTGAGAAAATCTAATTTGACCGATCTCTTATTCTTGGACGCACTTGATAATTTCCAATATTTTCTGATCAGCTGCCTCTGTCTTCCACACCCTCACCTCAATTTGCCCAGGCATCAACGTCACCTGCCCAGATTGGGCAGAGGTACAAACATACAAACCCCACCCTCACCGAGGTCAACTGCCCCTGGAACCCTTCTTATCATCTGAAGCCTTGTCTCTGTCAAAAGACCTGTCCTACGGGCATCAGGGTGTAAAGACGGGCTGCCGTTTTATTCTCCTCTTCCAGACGTCTCACCTTGCAGATTACAAGTTCGAGGCAGATACAAGAGGAGCTTGTCTGCTCGGGTGCTACTCGTTCTGCATCAAGCCGGCTCTCACAGCATAAAAGACCGGGAAGAGTTGGTGTTGTGTCCATCGGCTTGCGGCAGCATCTGCACCTGGGTAGTTCCGATCATCCAATCATGCCGTCTCCCGCCACCGCTGAGTCAAACGCCGATGCACCGAACGGAACCCTGAACGGGACCCCGAACGGTCCGGCACCAGCCCCCGGCTCCGAGTCCGAAGGAACTATTGCGACGCGGGCGCATTATGCCCCTCCGTGGGCCGATGTGAGCATCATCGGCATCGCCGGTAGCTCCGGCTCCGGCAAGTCCACCTTGTCGCACGCCATCGTCAACAAGCTCAACCTGCCGTGGGTTGTCATCCTGTCCATCGTGAGTACTTCACCAAAGGCTGAACCCGGCCAGTAACAGGACGACAGACGACTGGGCGGCGTACAGAAGCAAGTAGTGATGCTGACCAGGTGGCTTGGACATCTTCGTAGGACTCGTTCTATAAGAGCCTGGACGCCGAATCATCCAAGAAGGCGTTTCAGAACGAGTACGACTTTGACTCACCAGATGTAAGCTGGGGCTCAGACACGCCCAGATCTTGATACCTAGGCCATTCGTATCATACTCATGCTTGTCGTAGGCATTGGACTTTGACGTGCTGGTAGAACGGCTCCGTGACCTGAAAGCTGGGTGAGTCTGGTTAACTTGCCTGCTCCCAGCCTAGAGTGCCAACCGCTGATGATGAATCTCAACGGCAGGAAACGTGCCGAGATTCCCGTGTATTCCTTTGAGAAGCATGCCCGTCTGGACCAGACTACGTCCATCTATTCGCCTCACGTCCTTATCCTCGAGGGCATCTTTGCGCTCTATGATCCCCGGGTTGTGGAACTTCTTGATATGAAGGTGCCTTGTCTCCCTTGGTGACTGCCCAAGACTTTGCCCCTGGCTGACCGAGTCCAAGATCTTTTGTGAAGCCGATGCCGATACATGTCTTTCCAGGAGGAGTATGTCTCATCAGGCTAACTTATGATGTGCCCTCGTGGATGCTGATATATCCCTCTTCAGTATTGAGAGATCAACGAGACCGCGGCCGAGATCTCGAAGGCATTATCAAACAGTGGTTCAAATTTGTCAAGCCAAACTTTGAGAAGGTCAGGACGCCTGTTTCCTTCTTCCAGCTACGCTCAAGCTCATGACTCGATCTCCAGTATGTCAACCCTCAGCGCAACGTCGCCGATATTATCGTTCCCCGCGGCGTTGAAAACCATGTCGCCATGTGTGAGTGCAGCAAACCCTCAATTGAAACAGCTGTCAGCTCTAACCAGCGCAGCCATGGTTGTCCAGTTCATCCAACAAAAGCTACTCGAGAAATCGGCTCACCACCGAGCACGTCTTACCCAGCTTGAGATCAGTGCGCAGTCAGAGCCGCTGTCGAATAAAGTACACATCATGAAGCAAACCCCACAGTTACGCGGCATGAACACAATCATCCACGACATCGACACGCCCAGCGAGGACTTTATCTTTTACTTTGACCGCATCAGCGCGCTGCTTGTCGAGGAGTATGTCTGTCCGTCGCGAGGACCATGGCAACGCTAACACCAACTCCCAGGGCGCTTAACAACGTCCCCTTCGAACCTGCGAGCATCACAACGCCAACAGGTCAGACGTACGCCGGGTTGCAGCCAGCGGGCGAGGTATCCGCGGTGATTGTGCTCCGCGGCGGTGCGGCCCTCGAGGCCGGCCTCCACCGATGCATCACGGACTGCAAGACGGGCCGCATGCTGATCCAGAGCAACGTGCGCACCGGCGAGCCGGAGCTGCACTTCCTGGTGCTGCCCCAGGACATCGACAAGCACGCGGCCGTGTTGCTGCTCGACGCGCAGATGAGCAGCGGCGGGTCGGCGCTGATGGCCGTGCAGGTGCTCATTGACCACGGGGTGCGCCCCGACCGCATCGTGCTGGTGACGTACAGCGCCGGCCGCATGGGCCTGCACCGGCTCACGAAAGTATTCCCGGACATCGCCGTCGTCGTGGGGCAAGTTGTCCCGGATATCGAAGAGCGATGGGTCGAGAAGAGGTATTTCCGGTGTTAGCAAGACGGGGGTAGCATCTTGGAGTCTTGGAGATACGGATGCTCAGCCGAAGAGGGCGACCAGACTTGGAAAGAAAGGGGTGACTTGAGCAGGTGGCAGGTCATCATCAGTAAGCATTTGCAACTGACTCGAGGTCTGCATATGTGTGTGTGTGTGTGGTGTTTTGGTTCTCCGGAACTTCCGCAGGTTGTATGCCCATTGTCTAGGCCGCTCTGCTGTCGTCTATAAGTAGATTGGCGTTGTGTTAATCCAAGGTGTGGCAACACGGACGAACCCGAATCCGGCATCCCAGTGGTCGCTCAAGACGCCCGATTGATCAATTCATTTATCCCCTGTTTTCTTGTCCCTGGCTCCCTCCCATCCCCAGCTGCCCTCAGCAAACTGACGTCGCGAGCTGAGCTGGTCCAAATTTGAGATGGTCCAGAACAACACCCGTTTCTGCCCAGTTGGACAGGCATACAGCCAGCAACCCAATCCACCAATCTTGGCCTTATTTACCTCGACTCTTGCATTACTTAATATTTTCATTTGATCCCCTCACTGATTGTATATTTCCTCTTGTTTCTTGATCATTTCTTCGCTCCTTATTGCTTCATTTCTTATGGAATCCAACGCACGGGTTGCTGTGCACCCTCGCTGACGTCATCCCCACAACACCAAACAGCTCACTCACCATGGCCATGAGCTCTCACATAGCCGCGCGACAGGCCGGCCGGCTCGGTCCTCGCGCAACAACTTGGACAGTAGGCCCTAGACAATGGCGCATCACTCAGTCCCGACCACTGTTCACGACGTTGGGGACGCGGCCACGAGCAGTACCACAAGGGACCGCCCTGAAAGGCTTGCAGTCCTCTTCCTCCCGCGTCTTGATCCGGCGGTTGTCAGACAACCCCGTCCCGAGGGCACCCGGTTCGAGGCTGCTCAGCTTTGCTTACCGCACTGCGGCATGGCTGGGAATCACCGTGGCTACGGTGGGCGCTGGCGTTGTGGCCTTCTTCGTGTATGACGCGTCCACCTACCGGACGCATCCAAGCCATGAACCCATCAGCGTCAGCGCCCTCGCTATCAACCCGCGCCGCGGAGGGCCCAAGAACCTGCCCATTCTGGAATCGCACCTGGACGACGACGACACCGAGGAGAATCGTCGCAAGAAGGACAAGCCGCACCTGGTGATCCTGGGCGGCGGCTGGGGCGGCGTCGCGCTGCTCAAGGAGATCGACCCGGAATGCTACCGCATCACCGTCATCTCGCCGACCAACTACTTCCTGTTCACGCCGATGCTGCCGTCGGCGACGGTGGGCACGCTGGGCCTCCGGTCGCTGGTCGAGCCCATCCGCCGCATCGTGCACGACGCCGGCGGCCACTTCCTGCGCGCGCGCGCCGAGGATATCGACTTCTCGACGCGCCTCGTCGAGGTGTCCCAGCTAGACAGCCACGGCCAGGAGCAGCGCTTCTACATGCCGTACGACAAGCTCGTCATCGCCGTCGGGTCCGTCACCAACCCGCACGGCGTCCAGGGCCTCGAGCACTGCAACGTGCTCAAGGACATCAACGACGCCAGGGAGATTCGCAACAAGGTCATCCACAACCTGGAGCTGGCGTGTTTGCCCATCACCCCGGACGAGGAACGCAAGCGCCTGCTGTCCTTCGTCGTCTGCGGCGGCGGGCCCACGGGCGTCGAGTTCGCCGCCGAGCTCTTCGACCTGCTCAACGAGGACCTGATCCACCTCTTCCCGCGCGTGCTGCGCAACGAGATCTCGGTCCACCTGATCCAGAGCCGCGACCACATCCTCAACACGTACGACGAGACGCTGTCCAAGTACGCCGAGGACCGCTTCCGCCGCGACCAGGTCAACGTGCTGACCAACTCGCGCGTGCGCGAGGTGCGTCCGGACTCCATCATCTTCACGCAGAAGCAAGGCGACGGCAGCATCGTCACCAAGGAGCTGCCCATGGGTTTCTGCCTCTGGTCCACGGGCGTCTCGCAGAACGAGTTCTGCAAGCGCCTCGCCGCCAAGCTCGGCGACGCCCAAAAGAACCGCCACGCCCTCGAGACCGACACGCACCTGCGCCTCAACGGCACCCCGCTCGGCGACGTCTACGCCATCGGCGACTGCGCGACCGTGCAAAACAACGTGGCCGACCACATCGCCACGTTCGTGCGCAGCCTGGCCTGGCGGCGCGCGGCCGCCGCCTCCCCGGCCTCGCTCGCCGAGAACCCGGAAAAGATGCGCCTGCACTTTTCCGAGTGGCGCGCCGTCGCGGAGCAGGTCAAGCGCAAGTTCCCGCAGGCCGTGGCGCACCTGAAGCGCCTCGACAAGCTGTTCGAGGAGTACGACCGCGACCACTCGGGCACGCTCGAGTTCGGCGAGCTGCGCGAGCTGCTGCGCGTGATCGACAGCAAGCTGACCAGCCTGCCGGCGACGGCGCAGCGCGCGCACCAGCAGGGGCAGTACCTGGCGCGCAAGTTCAACAAGCTGGCGCGCGCGGCGCCGGGGCTGCAGCCGAGCGATGTGAGGGACGGGGATGTGGATGATGCGGTGTACAGGGCGTTTGAGTACAAGCATTTGGGGAGTCTGGCGTACATTGGCAACTCGGCTGTGTTTGACTTTGGGCATAACCGCGGCATTGCCGGCGGGTTGTGGGCGGTCTACGCCTGGCGGAGTATTTACTTTGCGCAGAGCGTCACGTTCCGGACGAGGCTTTTGATGGCCATGGATTGGGCCAAGAGGAGTCTGTTTGGGAGAGGTGAGTTTTTCTTTTCCTGCACGGGATGCCTGCCTGACTTGAGGAACGACGTGCTGACGCGAGAACAGATTTGATGAGTTACTGAGAGTGGGGGCCTACAAGAAAATGGTGGAGTACATGAGCAGAAACCTGCCCAGCATGCCTGTTTATTCTCTGGGGTTTCCCTTTCGTGATGACTAAGATGGGTTGCAAGGAAATCCTTAGGGGCGGCATTCTGTAGAATTGGGTACCCGGGCGTCTGTGGTTGGAGGTTCGATGTCTGTATGTTTCTGTCCTCGGGCGTTGTGTAAGGGGCAAGGGCAAAAGCATCTTGCTGGGGAGTTTGACCCAGTCCGGACGGGCAGTGATACGCTGATCTTTCCCAATATTGAGTGGTATATTCTATAGTTCTAGCATACATGTGTCACAGCAGCGCTGGACTTTGTAATTCAAGGTTCCTTTTGCCCATCAGGACGGCCGGGGAACCTATACTTGCCATCGTTCATTACTACTGGCATATTAAATGTTGATCATGTAGGGTCTACAAAAACACAGATGACGAAAGTTCCGGCCGCAACTGCGACCAGGAGAACGAAATTGACATTGCTGGCTGCTGCGATGCTAAATCCTAAAGTCCTTGTATGTCCACTTCTCTGTAACCTTGGTCTTGGCCTGCTTCTTGAAGGGTATCTTGCGACGCGCCTCGAGCTTGCCTCTGAGCAGCATGCTGCGGTACCGATCCTTGAGCAGGTTGCCTTCGGGCTTCAGAAGCCGGAGCGAATCCTGCAGCTCGTCTGGCAGCACCAGTTCCAAGTCCTTCTCCGGAAGCTTGAACTTGCCCAGCTGCTTCCGCCGCAGCTCGATGTTATCATCATCAACCTCCTCGTCGCTCGGATCCGACATCTCCTGCTTCGCCAACTCCAAAGCACGCTCACGCTCCGCCACTTCGAGCGCGATCTGCTTGATGCGCTCTGCCTGCTGTTGCTTGCGCTTCATCGCGGCCTCGTGCTTCGCCTTGCGCTCTTCCTCCTTGCGCCTCTTTGCGCGATTCCGCTCGGCTGGCGTCTTGCGCCGCGGCCTCTTGGCCTTAACACTCAGCTCTTCGCCCGCACTTTCGAACCCTTCCCACGCCGAATCATCCTCCCACTCGGACAACTCGGCGCGCGCCTCGGCAGCCTCGGCCTCGGCAGCAGAGCGTGCCGCCGCCTCCAGCCTTTCCCGCTCCGCCTCAAGTTCCGCTATCCGCTTGCGCTCCGCCTCAATCGCCTTTTCACTCTCTTGGATCAAGCGCTCCTGGTAGTCGGTAAAGGTCGGGTTGTAGCTGTAGCCGCCCTTGGGTTTGGGGACCGCAGGAATGGGCTTGCCGTTGGCAGCCAGCGAGATCGGCTGTTGCTCCAGCGTCTTGGGCTTCTTCGCCTTCTCGGGCTGGGGCAAGAACTGAAGCTGCTCTTCGGGGACGGGTACCGGCTTCTTCTTTTCTTCCGAATCGGCCCACGGGTCGTACTCGGCGTCTACGATTTCAACCGTCTGCTCGTGATGTCCATCGGCGACCTTCTTTATCCTCACGAGTTCCTTGTGCGTGACGTAGGTTCCCCGTTGCCTCTTGACGGGCAGAAGGCCGTCGGTGGTCTTGCTGTCGCCGGGACGCTTACGGAGGGAGACGGCCGGTATCGCGGAGCGCTGGGCAATGATCTCGTCGCACTTGAGCTCCTTGAACTTCTTGGGAAGCTTCTTGGCGATTTCCTTGTCACCCTGGGTATCGATGGTGAAGAGCTCGTCCGAGTCCTTTTCGGCGATGACACCTCTTGTGCACGTCAGCACGGAAACTGCACCCCAGGGCCTCAAAGTTTATGTACATACCCCCGAATGATCTGGTCATTCAACTCCTCGAGACCCTGCTGGACGTCTGAAATGTCGACATTCTTGCGCCATGCCTTTTTGCCTTTCCTCGAGGGTTGCTTGTATTGTTGGGGGGCATTCGGATTCCCCGAGAGAGGTTTTAGGACGGCCATGGCGATAGTCGTTTGGGGGGTTTACTGGTCGGTGTCGTTTTCCAGTTCCCAACCCAGAATGCTGCTTCGAGGTTGATGATGCTGGAGCTGCAAGTGGTGGGGTCTGTCTCTGAAATTTCAGCCGAACAGGGGTTGCGATAAGATCCGATAAAGTTGTCCAAACGCACGGATCAAGGCTCCACCGGTTCACCGCCGACCAGGAGCAAACCTTTGGGATGACCTCGACGACAGCTGTCCACCCGCCAAGGCGCTCCACACAGCTCGCTAAAGGCACCGTCGCCCCTTTTTGCCAGGTGCCACCTGTCGTCGGCCCATCCCAGTGACAAAACAGCGGCCCAAGACAACTACGGGCTCGGTTGAGGTCAGAAGCAACATACTACGGAGCACTTACTACTTTGCGCCGCGCATTAACCACGACACTCCAGCATACTTGTCCTCGACCATTTCTTTGGCTCCGGCTCGAACGACATCTCCAGAACCACCACAACCTCTCGCTGTATTGTTTCCAGCACACGCCACCGTTGCACTCGCGCAGAGCACATCCTTAACCTCAACACCTCAGTCACCCCATCTCCTTCGTTGGAAGTTTACACCCCTCCACTCCCACCATGGCACAGGCCGGGACCGGCGGGTCATACAACAACCCGCTCAAGAAATTCAAGTGCGCACTCACACAGATCCTCCGCCCCATTGCGTGTGGCAACCGGCTAACTGGTGGCACTTCAGGCTGGTGTTTCTGGGAGAGCAGAGCGGTAGGCTTCCTACGTGCAAGAAGACACCGAAAAGGAGCCCTATGCGCTGACTAGACGACGTAAAGTTGGCAAAACATCGCTCATCACCCGCTTTATGTACGACTCGTTCGACAATATGTATCAGGCCACGATCGGCATCGACTTCCTTTCAAAGGCAAGCCAGGCCCCAAGTCCCGGCACGACACGTCCCCGCCAGATCAGCCAACCCCCATGCTAACATATGTCTCCTCGACAGACCATGTATCTAGAAGACAGGACCGTGCGGTTACAGCTCTGGGACACGGCCGGGCAGGAGCGATTTAGGAGCTTGATCCCGTCGTATATTCGGGATTCCAGCGTGGCGGTCGTTGTCTATGACATTTCTAGTGAGTTCCCTTCCCCTTTACACTTCTCTGCCGCAAGTTCTAAACCCCACCACCATGTAGACGCCAAGAGCTTCCAGAACACGCGGAAATGGATCGACGACGTGCGCGCGGAGCGGGGGAACGACGTCATCATTGTGCTGGTGGGCAACAAGACGGACCTCAACGACAAGCGCGAGGTGACGACGCAGCAGGGCGAGGAGGAGGCCCAGCGCCAGGGTCTCATGTTCGTCGAGACGAGCGCCAAGCTCGGCCACAACGTCAAGACGCTCTTCAAGAGGATAGCCCAGGCCCTGCCCGGCATGGAGGGGACCGACGCGGCCGCCCAGGCGTCGAGCCAGATGATTGACGTCAAGACGCCCCCCGCCCCTGCGCCGCAGGAAGGGTGCGCCTGCTAAGCGGGCCGTGGCGGCCTATGGTGGCCGGTGCCGGCCAGGCAAGTTCAGTTGAAATGAGTCCATGACTTTTTGGGAATGGGAAGACGTGTTGCTCTTGTGATGACGAGGATGCCCATGAATATATGACTTGAGTCAAGACGAGGTTCGGGGGAAGAAGTGGTTGTTGGTTGTACACGACCTGCATCAGCATTACAGGGGATACATCTAATAATACGTACTTCATGAGCTTTGATGTATTGTCAGATTGTCAAAACACAGCACATCATTACCACCAGTCCGAGTTGTGTCGCGTGCCATAAGTGCCCGTTTGAAAATAAATCTCCGTTTCCCTCTCATTTTCCCGGCCCATGAAAATAGTCAGATGACACCTCAGCATGGTTGATGCCGTCTTCCCTACTCCTGAACGCCAATGACCCAATTTCCGGCCGAGGATGTCTATAGGTGGGCCTCAAAAAGTCGGCTCGTAGAGCCGTTGGACGCTCGCACGCGGCATCCCATGGGACTCTTCGTCCTCCCCCTCCGAGCAACTGCTCCCATGAAACGGCGGGATGTTGTCGTCCAAAGTCGGCTTCTCGTGACAGGCCAGCGCTGAAAGAAGCACTGGAGCCACGGATGGAACCGCAAATAGGAGCCGTCGATACTCAGTCCAAGAATCCTGCCCAGCTCGCGGTAGAGCCATCGTTGAACCCCAAAGCCCGGCACCCATCCCACTCCTTCAGTCGGTATCCATCTCGTCGTCGTCGTGGTCATCGGCATCGTCGTCATCGTCGTCGTCCATGTCCTCGTGCATATGGCCGCCCACAAACTCCGAGACCTCCTCGACGCCTCCATCCGTACGAACACGCAGGCGGCGCACCTCGCCACCGAACGCCTTGCCCGTCTTCTTGGTCCTCTTGGCGGCGAGCTCCTCGCGCTCGAGCTCCTCGACGTCGACGCCGCGCTCGGCGGCGAGCTCGGCCAGGCGGCGCTTCTCGCTGCCGCGCAGGCGCGGGAGCAGGTGCTCGTTCTCGGCGACCAGCTTGCGCGCGGCGGCCACCTCGCGGGCGCGCTTGCCGGCCATGCGCTTCTTGTAGAAGGCGCGCTCGCGGCGGGCGCGGATCTCGCTGATGCGCTCCATGGCCTTGAGGGTCTTAGCCCAGAGCTCGCGGTCGTAGCGGACGGGCACGTTGCGGCGCGCGGCGAACTGCAGGGTGCTGTCCACCACCATTTCCTTGCCGGCCTTTTTGCGGTAGGCTTTGGTCCACTTGAGCTTGCGCGGATTCCGCTTCATCTTGAAGTTCTTGTGGCATTTGGACCGGCAGAAGCGGAAGGATTTGCCTGGGGGAGAGGGGGAGAATGTCAGTGTCTTGGCTCGGTGTTGACGATGATAGGAAAATACGAACCGTCATTCCTCATAAAGGTAATGCCCTTGCTGGGCCACGCGGGCCGCCCGCAGAAGAAACAGTTCTCGACCCTCATGGCGGCGGCGTCTTTTGGTCGGTGGTCGGGGTAGGTGTTGTGTTGTTGGACTGCACAACCTCCAGGTCGAGTCGGCTCGGGGGTTGCCGTGGGCTGGAGAGTGTCTCCGAAAAAATTGACCGCCCTGGCACTGCAGATGGGTGGGGTGCGCTGGCCAAAATCTTATCTTATCGTGCCCGTTGGGTTTGTTTTCAGGGTTAGGGTCTTCCAATGCTGTCGGGTGAGAGTCCCGATTTCCAGATCCACCATCTCCACCGTCTTGCGGGGGTGGAGTCTGGGGAAGTGGAGCCCTCGAACTGACGGCTCCACCGCCCTTTGCCGTTCACGCACTAAGGCGCAACCCAGCAACGCGCTTGATGAACTGGATATCAACACCAACATCTGATGGGCTTATAAGTCTTGGAGTATGATGTGGAATTCTATGATTTTTTTTCAATCTCTTGACGGGTCTTTGAATGTTGTGTCCCGTCACAGCCTCCAAGCAGCGGTTGGAGGACGCGAACGCTAATGCTCCCAGGATCCCGTCGGTTCTGCCAGTCCCCGGTCAATCTCGAGTCGTACAACATGGCGCCACAGCCAAATCGAGACGGTCCAGTTCGAGATGACCAAGCTCCGAGGGAGCAACGTCTCAAGCTGCCTGAATACAGCCGCCATTCTCTGACTCGCATTGGTCCCGTGATTGGCGCTTGCGATGATGATGCCCATCGCTACCCCGCCCTGCACGGGTGCTCGTGGCCAGACTCTGATGCTGCTAGGGGAGGTTACCCCGGATGTTGCTGGTGTCGCGTTTCGTAGGCCAGCCGTCGGTGGCGGTAGCATTCCCAGGTGTTGGCCACTTGGTACGCAGCCATGGTGTCACTCCAAGCTGCCCAGTCTGAAAGTGTCCAGCTGTCCCCGGCTCCTCTTGCGTACTAATGGTTATCTTGCCTGCCCTTTGTCTGATATAAAGGCCGGGCGTTGTTCCCTCCCAGTTCCCCCTCAGTTTCCCTCCCTCTCTGTGCAACACACCATTACCACAACCATCACTCAATCTTGCCAGCGAATCCTCGGACCTCTGCTTCAAACATCATCAACACACTCGAACTTTGATCAATTTCCTGCCTTTTGGCATCAAGTCCGCCCTGTAACCATCACCAGGTTAGTCTCTACGTTGGTCTTGTCCAACATATAGCGTTCCTATCGAGTCCGCCGCGTCCAACAATCCCCCGCATCCCTCTCTGTGTGCCCGACGGCTCAAGGCAGCCCAACACACAGGGGGTAGCAATTCCCCGCCCTCCTTTTTATCTACAGCAATACGTGTACACCAGTCCGCTTCCCCTCAGCTACCATCACCCATCACCCTTTCAATCATCACCGATCTAACACATCCATCAAAGCATCAGGGCCTAGTTCGCTATCTCGACACACTCATCAATTCTATCACATCCATCCCACCAACATGCCTCTCCGCATCCCCGCCGCGTCGAGGACCGAGGTTCTCACCATGGGCGCCGCCAGCGTCCCCTTCTTCGCTCCGTTCTACTTGATGGCCCCCGGTGCCGAGGAGCGTCTCTCCAAGCAGACCAGCAAGTGGGCGCCGCGGTGGGAGCGCAACATCACGATGTTCCGGAGCCCCGTCGAGCGCAGCATCCAAAGGGTTGCCCCGCCCGTCGAGCGCGCCGTCAAGCGCATCGAGACCCGCCTCCCCCTGGAGAGGGCAGCGAAGAGGACCGAGGGCGGCATCAGGAGGAGTCTGGACAGGATGGGCATCAAGCATACCTGATGACCTGATGTAGCCTCCCGGGAGGGAGGGAGACGGGATGAGGATGTTGTGATCACGGTATAAGTGTTGATGGAACAGGTAAAGTCTATGGACATGCTGTACATATCACTGTGCCATGATGATGAGGCTGCACATACATGGCCTGGGATGTGTTGCATCACAGGATGGTGAGGCGTTGCGTTGGCTCTCATGGATGCTGGTTGGGGAAGTCGCTTGAGGATGTCGACGCCGTTGCTTTATCCATACAACATACCGCCTCTGGTGGTACCATGACGAAATGAATAACCTGTTCAAACTATCAATCCTCTTCCACCGTGATGATGAGATGGCACCAGCTGGGGACCTTCGCATGACCCACCACATAATTTGTCATCGATCCTGGCCTTGTGTTGAAGTAGTACACCGTCTTTTCTGTTTGCAGATTCAAACCATGCCATCGCCTGTGATCTGATCAACACAACAAGCCTCGGGTCCTTTGTTGTTGTGTCACGAGCGGGTGTTATGTCCCAGTCCCACCATTTTCGACCCTCCTTGCGCAACCACGTTGTCTCCTGCGGAGGCTCTTAAACCAGAACTAGCGCCAGACATAGGTAGCATGGAGTAACAGATGGCTCCCTTAAGGACACAACCGAAGTTTCGACATACGACACTCGGGTTAGACTCCTTGACACAAACCATCTTAGCTGATGATACTGACTAGTGGTTCGTTGTAAACAAGTCGCCTACCTCAGGCATCTCGTAAGTGTATTATGTGTTGCGCATTATTAACATCAAGAAGTCCTCAATCCCCAGAGCCACTCCGCGAGACGGGCGAGGCAAGTCATCGAATCACGTTACCTCTACGGATTCCGTCCGACATGTATTTGTAGGTTCCTGGGCAAGGCTTACCTAGGTTGTGTCGCCCTCTGGGCTGAGAGACGGTTGGACGGCCTACAAGAACGTCAGGCGAATGTATGTTCTCATTTGCACTTCACCCTGCTACATGAAGTTTCTCGCTGCGTGATGGAAACATGGTTGATACTCTGAATCCACCAACCGACCAAGGCCGTCATGCCATTGGAACTATGACAACGCAACTCCCTCTCTCTTGGTCGTGGAACTCCCTACATGTGCGTTTTTCGACAGCACCAAATCGGTCACCATGACACCTGACATGTGTTGTACGGAGAGGGATGAGGGGGACTGACTTGAGGTCTACAATTGACAATGACCTCAACCGATTCATTGGGACAGTACATGGCGAGGGGCTCTTTTTCACATTAGCCAGGTCACCACCATCTCCTGTGATAGAACGGCTCTTTACAATCTTACACCGGGGATTTGACTCCACTATGGGGTACCCAGTGGCGGTCAGAGTCCATAGCGAGGCTCTTTGTTAGCCCTTCGTTGGACGGACCGGCAAGCATGGGAAACAGTTGGCACGTGGACCCCATTGAAGTTCTGACAGCCGATGACGCCTTGACCATGGCGCCATGCCGTGGGTCCCCAGGCGGTCGGCGGTTGCGCCTCTGACGTCGACGACGAGATGCCTTTCAGCCTCGTCCAAAGTCATCCAAAAGTGTCCGATCACCCTCGACCTCGTTGAATGCTATTACTATGGAGCCAGATACCATCATCAAGTTGTGGTGGTTGCACGACACACCTCCAGACCGCGCAAGACTGTGGAATGACGGCCGAAACGACAACCCTCCCGCGATTGGGGGCCAGATCCCTGTTTCAGCCAATGTTGCGCCGAGAATTCAGGGAGGACACCCCACAACGTCGCACTTCTCTCCGGGTCGCACCAGCTGTCCGAGACTCCGAGAGGCCGCCGCATGGTTTTGTTGGCCAGCCAGCTGGGTTTGGGTTGGACGGTGGTCCGGTGACAAGCCAAGAGGGTCCGTTGAGCTTATGCTAGCCGCCCGTCGGTGACTCCGACAAAAGGGTCCTCAGCTGCTAAAGGTTTCGAGATTGCAACCTTGGACAATCAACACACTCGACGACAATGAACTGAGAAATGTCCTCGACTGCGGTTTCGCCCAAGTCATCATAAACAACACCAGAGCCGGACGCGCCCGTTCTTCAAAATGCCCATCACGACGGCGCTGTCGTGGCTTCGGCTGCCCCGGCCCAAGGTACGTAGGAAACAAACGCCCGTCTCCTGACTCCGCCCTCCGCCTGGGAATCCGCACATTCATTCTCCCCGTGAAAACATCGCTGACCAGCTCGCTCGCGCGTGTCCCTTTGCCGCAGTCCTTCCTCGGATGCATCTCCCTCCAGACCGGCACCGAGCTGATATCGCTTGCGTTGCTCGTCAACAAGGTGACGGGCGTCTACGGCCTCTTGACGCTCTTTACCGGCTACGGCCTCTCCGCGCTGCAGGTGACCGCCTACCTCGGCTCCGTCTTCGTCCTCTTGACGCTCGTCGCCTGCGTCCCCCAGATCCGCCGGCGAAGCCCGCTCCACTGCCTCGTGCTCGCCTGGGTCTACACCATCGACACCTTCGTCAGCGCCGCGTACACCACCGCGTTCGCGACGAACTGGTATGTGTCGGGCATCCACGCCGTGAAGGCGCCGTCGACGACCCCCGAGGATTCCGAGGATGGCTCACCCATGAGCAACGCTCGGCGGGCCGACGCCGACACCAACACCGCCGCCGACACCAACACCGCCGCCGCCGCCGACGCGAGCGCAAGCTCCCCGGACAACACGTTCAGCATGATCCTGATCGTGGCTTTTACGCTCATGCGCTTCTACTTCAGCCTGGTCGTCCTGGCGTACGCTCGCATGGTGATTCTCCGATACGTGGATGAGCGTATGGGGGATGTTGAAGAGGGGTCGTCGTCGTCGGACTCGTCGGCGAACCCGTTCGCTGTCGGCGCCCCTCTGGGCGAGGGATGGAAGGGTCGATTGGGCAGGGCGCTGGTGTCGGTCGGCAGGGGATACTGGCTCGGAGGCAGGCAGGAGGACGAGGAGTGGGCGCGACAGGTCAATTCCAAGTTTCGGACATCAAGGGATTGAGAAACAGAAACAGCGAGCGCAGGCTACGGAGAGCGTGCCGGCGCTGCACAGCACCACTTACGAGGAGGAGTGACAATGCTTGCACAGTCTCATCATTTCCAGGGCATTTACGGGACAGGGAAGTGGTTCAGGGTTTTCAGCATGGCATTGAGCAACATGGAGCGCGGAGTCCAGAGGGCGATCATAGACATCCTAGGTACACTACGATAGGTACTGCGTCTGTATGTATGCATGTACCTATGGACCGGGCAGTTAGGCCTGGATTTAATAATGCACCATATTCAACCAATGGATCAGGCTGGCCTTTGACTTTGTGCAAAACTGGCCGTGCGACGTTGAGCTGGAGAAGCTAGCCACCCGGACATCCGGACAAGCACGTTCTCGCCGGCAGCCGTCCACCTGTTGTGTGGCTTGCGGGTGTACCATCGACCCCCGCTCTTGTGTGCGCGGGGGTCCAACCTCCGGAAGAATGTGTCGACGATGGCTTTTGTGTTCGACACTTTCCGGCCGCCGAGCCGTTCCTGTGGCCGGTCCGAGACCCGGGAGAACGGTTGTCGGCGGCGCGGCAGGAAATATAAACTCCCCAAACACGTGGAAAGGGGCGGGCGTGCGTGGTCATGGTGGACTTGGTCGGAATGTGCCAATGTACCACGCAGATGGCGACCGGGAGGTTTGACGTTAACAAGATCTGGTGCAGATGGCCGGCCAAATCCGTTAGCGCATTGCCTCATCCCAAGGGGGGGCCACATCTGCGAGGAGCTCTCCACGCCGCGGGAGCCCATCTATGACAAAGCGACGGCGAAATCCCACGCGCGCAATTCGCTGGAAGCTCTGGGGGCCTTCTGGGCAAAACCTGGGATGGGTGCACTAGGGCGATCACGCAATCGCTCACCAGGGCGCCTCCCGCTCGCATGCCGACAAAAAATGTGGACTGCTTGCGGGGCCCGACATCCGGCACCTTTTCGAATGGAATTGACTCGCCTCCGATTTCTGGAACTGTCCCGCATAAAGACACGAGGAACCCGTGGTTGGGTTTCTTGGGGGAGCGGGTAAAAAATAAAAATCTGAAAGAGATCTTGTCTGGGGTTGGGTTTTTCTTCCTTCTTGTGATGCTGCAGTGCTGAGTGTGGTCCGTCCGACGTCAACCACATCAATTCCATTTTGCTGCTGCTGTCGTCGCTGCCCGCTGCTGCTGCTGTTTGGTGTAGGTTGTTGTTGAAGGCAGCGCAAAATGGCAGACGTCAAAGTCAGGACGCCCGAAGAGGCCGGTAAGTGGCACCTGCCCCTACTACCTACCTTCAGAACCTCCCCTCCTGTCAGTGTCAGTCATGCTGGTGCTGAGGCGGCGCCTGCTGCCCCTCCGTGGCATCAATGCGAGCATGAGCACCTGCCTGTCGTGGCTGCTGCCCCGCCATTGATTGCCAGGGAGCACCTCACTGGGACGAGCATTGGCTCAAGATTTCAACCTGGGAAGAAAAAAATGACCTTGAGCCAGCCCTCTGAAACTGAATTGGACATCAGATCACTGACAATTGCATCATCTGCAGTGGCCGCGGTCGCGTACCTCTCGAGCGATGTGGTTGTCTCGGTGCAGCCGTCACTGGCTGAAGACTCGGAATTCTCGGGGCTCCTGAAGCAGCTCGCTGCCAACAAGACGCCCAGCTTGGTTGCGAAGTCGTCTGATGCCGTGCCCGAGATCCAGTCTATCCGCCATAACAATGACCCCCTGCTCTCTGTCTTCACCCCGATCCGCTCCGGCCGCCTGGTGTCCGTGACCACCACCTCCTCCATCCTCCTCCCCTCCGTCGCCCACCTGTACAAGCTCGCCAACTACCCCGTGGTCCTCCATGTGGCTCTCGGCCCCAAGGATTCCCCCGACTTCTCCGCCATCACGGCCGTCCGGAACTCGGGCTGGACGTTCCTGCAGTCGTGGTCTCTGCAAGAGGCCCATGACATCGCCCTGACGGCCCACGCCCTCGCCATCCGCTCCGGAAAGGGCGTCATCCACTTCTTCGACCCCAGCTCGAGCGCCGGCGACAAGCCCATCAACGTGGCGAGCGCCGACGTGGTGCGCAGCCTGCTGAACCTCGACAATGTCCGTCGCTTCCAATCCGCCCCCATCAGCGGTTCCACCATCTACGCCGACGACGGCCGCGTCGCTGTGGTGTCGGACCAACCCGAGCCCGTGTCCACCGCGCCAGCTCCCGTTACAGAGGTCCCTGCCAGCGAAGGCGAGATCGCTTCTCCCATTATCACCTCCCAGTCGTCGGTCAAGTCCAGCCAGCAGAGCGCCACGAGCTCACCACCGCTCCCGTCGGCTGCGACGACCATCGAGCCTGCGGCGCCCGTTGTGTCGTCCGAGGATATTTACAAATACGTGACGTCCATCTGGTCCCAGCTCGGCGATCTGGTCGGCAGGCACTACACGCCCTTTGAGTGGCGAGGAAACGCCAACGCCGAGAGCGCCCTGCTTCTGTTCGGCTCCGATGTCAACCTCTTTGCCAACGCTATCGCCCAGGCGCAGGCGGGCGAGCCCTATGCCAACGCCGGCCTTGTCGCCCCCCGGCTCTACCGCCCCTGGCTCGGCGCGAAGCTGCTCGCGGCGATCCCCCGGTCCGTCAAGAAGATTGCCGTTCTCGAGCACGTCTCCAAGAAGACCACAAAGTGGGGCCCGGTCCTTGTTGACGTCCTGACCTCGGTGAAGAGCGCGGCTGGCGGCGTCGAGACCATCGTTGGTCACCAGCTGGGCCACGTCTCCAAGCAGACGGTGCAGCAGGCGCTGGGTCGCGTCTTCCAGAACCTCCACTCCGAGAAGCCCGTCCAGAACCTCCAAGTCGGCGACCATGTGGCTCCCAAGAAGCCCAGCGCCTACGGTCTCGAGAAGCCCAAGCTCGAAACGGCATACACCAAGATCCTCGACCAGCTCTTCGGCAGCCGGGCCTTCATCGCCAACTCGCTCGATGCCGACAACTGCGGCGTCTCGAATACCATCTCGGCCACCCCCGAGTTCGGGTTCGGGTCTCTGCTCGCCCGGAAGGAGAAGCGGAAGAAGTTCATCGAGGAGGTCAAGGAGGTCGCCAGCACCGCCACTTTCCTGACCGAGGCCCCTCGGAAGGCGCTGACCCGGTGGGTCGCCAACGCGGATGATCCGAAGGCGGACCAAGTCGCCGAAGACCTCATCTCCAAGCTCACCATCGACAACTCGACGGCGTCCAGAAAGCTGCGGGAGAAGAAGGACTTGTTCCGCAGGCAGTCGCTGTGGCTCGTGGGGTCCGATGCCTGGTCGTACGACCTGGGCAACTCGGGTGTCCACCACGTCCTGGCCTCGGGCGAGAACGTCAACCTCCTGATCATCGACTCGACCCCCTACTCGGAGCGTGCCGCCGCCGACGCGAACCGGCGCAAGAAGGACATTGGCCTGTACGCCATGAACTTCGGCAATGCCTACGTCGCTTCCACCGCCGTCTACAGCTCGTACACCCAGGTGCTGCAGGCGTTGGACGAGGCCGACAAGTTCAACGGCCCGTCGATCGTCCTCGCATACCTGCCCTACTTTGGCGAGCACGACTCGCCGCTCACCGTGCTCCAGGAGACCAAGAAGGCCGTCGACGTCGGCTACTGGCCTCTGTACCGGTGGAACCCGGAAAACGAGAAGAAGGGCGAGCCCAACTTCTCGCTGGATTCGGAGCGCATCAAGAAGGAGCTTAAGGAGTTCCTCGACCGCGAGAACCGGTTAACGCAGCTGATGCGGAGCCAGCCGCAGTTTGGTGGTGTGCTCTCCGAGGACTTCGGCACCGAGGTCCGCGCGCAGCAGAAGCGCAAGGCCAAGGATGCCTACAACCAGCTTCTCGAAGGCCTCTTCGGCGCCCCGCTCACGATCCTGTTCGGTTCCGACAACGGCAACGCCCAGTCCCTGGCCAAGCGCCTGGGCACACGCGGCCGGGCCCGCGGCCTCAAGACGACGGTCATGGCCATGGAGGACTACCCGGTCGAGGACCTGCCGAACGAGGAGAACCTCGTCATCATCACGTCTACCGCCGGCCAGGGCGAGTTCCCGCAGAACGGCAAGCCCTTCTGGGATGCCATCAAGGACAGCACCGAGCTCGACCTGGCGTCGGTCCGCTACGCCGTCTTCGGTCTGGGCGACAGCCACTACTGGCCCCGGAAGGAGGACAAGGTCTACTACAACAAGCCGGCCAAGGATCTCGACAGGCTCCTGGCCAACTTTGGCGCCACCCGGCTCACCCCCGTCGGCCTCGGCGACGACCAAGATCCCGACGGTTACCAGACGGGCTACGCCGAGTGGGAGCCCAAGCTTTGGGAGGCGCTCGGCGTGGCTAACGTCGAGGGCCTGCCGGAGGAGCCGCCCCCGCTTACCAACGAGGATATCAAGCTGGCCTCCAACTACCTGCGCGGCACCATCGCGGAGGAGCTCAAGGACACGTCTACGGGCGCCATCTCGGCGGCAAACCAGCAGCTGACCAAGTTCCACGGCACCTACATGCAGGACGACCGCGACCTCCGCGACCAGCGCAAGGCCCAGGGGTTGGAGCCGGCCTACTCCTTCATGATCCGTTGCCGTCTGCCCGGCGGTGTGTCCACGGCCAAGCAATGGGTGCAGATGGACGACATTGCCAACACACTCGGCAACAAGACCATGAAGCTCACCACGCGCCAGACGTTCCAGTTCCACGGCGTCGTCAAGGGCAAGCTGAGGCCGGCCATGCAGGCCATCAACCGGGCGCTGATGACGACCATCGCGGCGTGCGGCGACGTCAACCGTAACGTCATGTGCAGTCCCTTGCCGTCCCAGTCACGGTACCACCGCGAGGTGTGGGCCTGCTCGAAGCGCATCAGCGACCACCTGCTTCCGGCGACGACGGCGTACCACGAGATCTGGCTCACCGACGACAACGACGAGAAGACCCAGGTGGCCGGCAACGCCGTGCAGGACTTTGAACCGCTCTACGGACCAACCTACCTCCCGCGCAAGTTCAAGATCTCGATCGCCATCCCTCCGCACAACGACGTGGACGTCTACGCTCACGACATTGGTCTCATCGCCATCAAGGGTGAGGACGGTCGGCTCGAGGGCTTCAACCTGCTGGTCGGCGGCGGCATGGGCACGACGCACAACAACAAGAAGACGTATCCTCAGATCGGCCGGATGCTGGGCTTCGTGTCGGCCGAGGATGTGCACATCGCCTGCGAGAAGGTGATGTTGGTGCAGCGCGACTACGGCGACCGCAAGAACCGCAAGCACGCGCGCCTCAAGTACACGGTGGACGACATGGGCGTAGACGTGTTCAAGGGCAAGGTCGAGGAGCTCTGGGGCAAGACGTTCGGCCCGGCACGCCCGTTCCACTTCGACTCCAACATCGACACGTTCGGCTGGACCAAGGACGAGCTCGGCATGAACCACTTCACCATGTTCATCGAGAACGGCCGCGTCGAGGACACGGCAGACTTCCAGATGAAGACGGGCCTTCGCGAGATCGCCCTGGTGCACAAGGGCGAGTTCCGCCTCACGCCGAACCAGCACCTCATCCTCAGCAACGTGGCGGACGAGGACCTGCCGCAGATCAAGGAGCTGCTCGCCAAGTACAAGCTCGACAACCTGCACCACTCGGGCCTGCGCCTGAGCTCGTCGGCGTGCGTCGCCTTCCCGACCTGCGGTCTCGCCATGGCCGAGTCGGAGCGGTACCTGCCGGTGCTCATCAGCAAGCTCGAGGCGTGCCTCGAGGAGAACGGCCTCGCGCGCGACTCGATCGTGATGCGCATGACGGGCTGCCCCAACGGGTGCGCGCGGCCCTGGCTCGCCGAGGTGGCGTTCGTGGGCAAGGCGTACGGCGCCTACAATATGTACCTCGGCGGCGGGTACCACGGGCAGCGGCTCAACAAGCTGTACCGGTCGAGCATCAAGGAGGACGAGATCCTGGCCATCATGAAGCCGCTGCTCAAGCGCTACGCGTTGGAGAGGAACGAGGGAGAGCACTTTGGCGACTGGACGATCCGGGCGGGCATCATCAAGGAGACGAAGGAGGGGAGGGATTTCCACGATGGGGTGAGTTTGCTACCTGATTATCTGAGTACCTATGATTGACGGGCAAATGCTGACATGTTGGAACTACAGGTTGCCGAAGAGGAGTCGGGCGAGGAGTAAAGAGCAAAAGGGTTAAAAAGTACATTGGTAGGATTGATTGTATGAGGGACGGGAAAATGGTAGTAGTCGTTAGCATTTTGTAGAATAATGTCGCGGGCGGCTGCGTCCCGACGAGGAGCACTGCATCATATTCGAATTGATTGTTTTGATTGGGCAGTTCACTACCATGTTCCTTGAGAGTCTACTCTGTCTTTGATCCTCTCAGGTTGCGCAACGTGGTGCTTGAGGTGACATCGGTTGCAGGGGCGGTCTGCCAGCATGCAAACAATTTCTTACGCACGTTGGGGAGACAGAATCCCGAATTTCGAAATGAGACATGCTGGCATGTTGCGGGCTGAAGAAAATCTTTTGGTTCAGGTCCAGGATCGTGGTTGCGTCTGAGGTTGCGTTGAGGTCTGCAAGGCGTGGGCGGCTGTGTGGGGTTGCCGGGGTAACGTGTCCCAAATCGGCATTAAACAAACCCCCCCGGGTTACACCCCTCCATCCTCCCGCCAACTTCAACCCACCCACCTGTCGACACCTGCAGCAAAAGCGCCGCCTGCCCACGCTGCATCTTTCCGGGGCCCCACGCTTCTTCCTCTCAAGGTGGATTCTCACCCTTTCATCCTCACCTCCATCCTTACTTGACAAGTCACTTTCAACAGCAGCAACTCACTTCCATCACAGCTTCTCGCGCCGCTCGCTCGTTCAACTCACTCGCTCTCCCTTGCAGACGACTCGACGCTCACAATTCCCAGGTCCGCATTCCTCGCGCGCGCGCCTGTCGCTGCACCCCATCGGCGACTCCATACTTGAGCGCACCCTCGAGCGCGTGTCCCTGAGACACAGCGACCGTCCCCTTCCTGCTCGAGGCCATTCCCGATCACGTTCCCCATCATGGACGGCCGGCGCTCGCCCACGCGGCGCCCCCATGAGTACGCGCTGCCGCCGTACGGCGACGTCGACGACTCGACTGGCACGGAGGGCCATCATGGAGCGTCGATGCGCCTGCTCACAGGCATGGAGGAACCTTATGACACCACCAGCACTACTAGCACCAGGCCGTATGTCTCACTCCGTATTCCTATCCCTTTTCCCTTGTCTTTCTCTCTCCCCATCACCCCCCCAATCCCTCCTCCGCACAAGACACCAGTGCTTCCTGTCGTGGAGAGCGCGACGCCGGAGATGCATCGTGCCTTTGGGCCGCGACCTCCGCCGCCGTCTCCTCCGCGCCGTCGTCGCCGCTCACCTGCCCTGAGCCCGGTCAGCCCCCGGAATCTCGTCGGGCCGCGGCCACCGCCAAAGGCGCAGGCAACAGTGACTTTGACCCGGGCAAGCGCCCGGCCAGTTGGTGGAAGTCGAAGCTGCGCAACAGTGAAACTGCAGCGTCGTCAGAAAGTCCCTGGGCCTCAAGTCCCGACGACGGAGTTGCCCTCGGAGCCGCAAGCCGCGGTCATCGCAGAGAGCCTGCCTCGAATTCCCAAGTGCCCGTCCCCTAGGAGGAGGAGGGCACGGTTCCAGGCTTACTGCGAGTCAGTCATTGATGAGGAGGACCCCCGGGTGAAGACAAGGACCATGACGCCAGTGAAGAAAAGCAGAAGCTCACACAGCAACGATCATTATAGAAGCCACATGCGCCGCCACTACGAGCCATCGATCGACTCGCGCCAGTCGATCCTCGATCCGCCACCGATGCCTCCTCCGGAACCGTCGTACGTCTCGTACAGCTCGATGGATAGCGACTCACCTACGCGTCCTTGGACGCCTTCACACAGGTCCGATTATGCGCGCCCACCTCCCGTCAGCTCGCGGTACGAGCCCGCCGACCTCAACGGCAGCCCCCGCCCAGGAACGCCAGCATCAACGTACGGCGGCAGCCCTAGACGCCCGCTCCCACCGGCACCATTGTTTTCGGGCCCAGCAGCGCGCGGTTCGACGCAGTCATTCCCTGACGATGTCACAGTGAGCATTCCCTTGGCGGACGACACCGACGATGTGTTTGCGCCCAGCAATCAGCACAATTACCAAGGTCAGCAAGGTCACCATTACCGCGACTCCCAGTCGACGCTTGGCCAGGATGATAGCACCGACAGCTTTTCGGTGCACGAGGAAAAGAAGCCCGAGCGGTACGGCCCGGCGCCCGAGGGCAAGCAGGAGAGGCGCGGCGTGCGGGCGCCGCAGATGAGCAAGCGCGAAGTGCAGCTGATCAACGGCGAGCTCGTGCTCGAGTGCAAGATCCCGACCATCCTGTACAGCTTCCTGCCGCGCCGCGACGAGATCGAGTTCACGCACATGCGCTACACGGCCGTGACGTGCGACCCGGACGACTTTGTGGACCGGGGCTACAAGCTGCGCCAGCAGATCGGACGGACGGCCCGCGAGATCGAGCTGTTTATCTGCATCACCATGTATAATGAGAACGAGTACGACTTTACGCGCACCATGCACGCCGTCATGAAGAACATCAGCCACTTCTGCAGCCGCACGCGCAGCCGCACCTGGGGCGAGAACGGGTGGCAGAAGATTGTGGTTTGCATCGTGTCGGACGGCCGCGAGAAGATCCATCCGCGCACGCTCGACGCGCTGGCGGCCATGGGCGTCTACCAGCACGGCATCGCGAAGAACTACGTCAACAACAAGGCCGTGCAGGCCCACGTCTACGAGTACACGACCCAGGTCTCGCTCGACTCCGATCTCAAGTTCAAGGGCGCCGAAAAGGGCATCGTGCCCTGCCAGATCATCTTCTGCCTCAAGGAGAAGAACCAGAAGAAGCTCAACTCGCACCGCTGGTTCTTTAACGCCTTCGGCAAGGCTCTCAACCCCAACGTGTGCATCCTGCTCGACGTCGGCACCCGGCCCGCCACCACGGCGCTGTACCACCTGTGGAAGGCCTTCGACACCGATTCCAACGTGGCGGGCGCCTGCGGCGAGATCCGCGCCATGAAGGGTCCCTGGGGACGGAATCTCTTGAACCCGCTCGTCGCGTCGCAGAACTTCGAGTACAAGCTGTCTAATATTCTCGACAAGCCTCTGGAGTCCGTGTTCGGGTACATTACCGTCCTGCCCGGCGCGCTCAGCGCGTACCGCTACCACGCCCTCCAGAACGACGAAACCGGCCACGGCCCGCTCAGCCAGTACTTCAAGGGCGAGACCCTGCACGGCCAGCACGCCGACGTATTCACGGCCAACATGTACCTCGCCGAGGACCGCATCCTCTGCTGGGAGCTGGTGGCCAAGCGCGGCGAGCGGTGGGTGCTCAAGTACGTCAAGAACTGCACGGGCGAAACGGACGTGCCCGACACGGTCCCCGAGTTTGTGTCGCAGCGCCGTCGCTGGCTGAACGGCGCCTTTTTTGCCGCCGTCTACTCGCTCGTGCACTTCAAGCAGATCTGGGCGACGGACCACACGCTGGCGCGCAAGATTTTGTTGCATATCGAGTTCGTGTACCAGTTCATCCAGCTCATCTTTACGTACCTCTCGCTCGCCAACTTTTATCTCACCTTCTACTTCATCGCGGGTGGTCTTGCCGATCCCGAGGTCGACCCCTTCAACGGCGCCGCCAAGTACATCTTCCTCATCCTGCGCTACGTCTGCGTGCTTCTCATCTGCACCCAGTTCGTCCTGTCACTCGGCAACCGGCCCCAGGGCGCCAAGAAGATGTATCTGGCGTCCATGATCATCTACGCCGTCATCATGTCGTACACGCTCTTCGCCTGCATCTACGTCGTGGTCCGCCAGCTGACGGTCAAGCGCGATGAGCTCTTCATGGGCAACAATGTTTTCACGAACCTGATCGTCTCGACCGCCTCGACCGTCGGCCTTTATTTCCTCATGTCCTTCCTCTACCTCGACCCCTGGCACATGTTTACGTCCTTCTTGCAGTACTTGATCCTCCTGCCCAGCTACATTTGCACCCTGCAGATTTATGCGTTTTGCAACACCCACGACGTGACGTGGGGCACCAAGGGTGACAACGTCATCAAGACGGACCTTGGAGGTGCCGTCGCCGTCGGTCACGGCAGCACCGTCGAACTGGAAATGCCCTCGGAGCAGCTCGATATTGATTCCGGGTACGACGAGGCGCTGCGCAACCTGCGCGACCGCGTCGAGGTGCCGCCGCAACCCGTTTCGGAGGAGCAGCTCCAGCAGGACTACTACAAGAGCGTGCGCACGTACATGGTGGTGACGTGGCTGATCGCGAACGCGACGCTCGCCATGGCGGTGAGCGAGGCGTACGGCGGGAGCTCGATCGGTAACAACCTCTATCTCCGCTTCATCCTCTGGTCGGTCGCCGGGTTGGCGGTGTTCCGTGCGCTGGGAAGTGCCGCGTATGGTGTCATTGCGATTGTGAATATGGTGGTGGAGGGCAGGGTGAGGATCAGCATTGAGGGGGCGAAGTTGTTGGGCGGGTGGGGGAGCAAGATTAGTGATGCGATGAGCAGCGTGGCGAATACTGTTCGGCGCTGAGGATATCTCTGGTCTGGCTTTCTTTTCTTTGGTCTGTCTGTTTTGTTGTTGGGTTATTATGTGTGGTGTGGATGCTTTCTTTTGTTTTGTTTGTTTGGGAGGGAAAAATGTGGGTTGGGATGATTGTCTGTTGATCGGGATGGTGGCTGATGTTGATGTTGGTTGTGATGTTGGTTAATGACATGTATCAGTATGACATGGACACGATCTTACCGGGCGGCTGGCTGGATGTCGCACGGCGGCAATGATGTGGGTGGATGGAAGGAAAGGATCTTGTCGGATTTCTACTGTACTTGATGAAGAGTTGGTGGATGTTTGCTTGAGAAATGTGGGATACCCTCAGCATGTAGAGTCAGGTAACTTGGGTTGTTTATTTATTGATTTCCTATCTCCTGAGTCATGGCATGTCAGTAAGTGATTACGTCCTCGTACTTGCTCACCAATTACTATCTATCAGGCGTGTCTCAAGCACTCCAACATTATTATGTGGCTATTACTAACCGAACCGTCATCAACTCATCATCATCCTCATCACCATCCACGCATCGTCATTAGGTCCTTCGGTAACTTACCGTCTTCTTCAATGCCTGCCCTCAACCCACCCTGCCTTCTCTCCCTCCTCTCTCTCTCCCTCGCTCCCTCCCTCTCTCTCTCACGCAACATAAGCCCCCCTCCTGGTACCACCACCACCGCCCTGCCTCATCATCCAAAACCCCGCCACCGCCAACGCAGTCAACACGCCAAAAGAAAGGAACTGCAGGATCTCGGCGGCCTGGGCGCGCTGGCAGCTCCCGCGCAGCCGGAAGTAGAGCCGCGTCGGGTTGTCCGCGTCGCCCTCCTCGACGATGCCGTAGTGCGTGGTCCTGCCGACTTCGACCGTGCCGCGGTTGAGGAGGGGGTTGAGGAGCATGTTGTCACCGTTGGTGCAGTTGTCAACGTTGCGGAGGGCGTGGGCTAGGGCCTGTGAAAGAGGGGAACGGGGATATGGTTAACATTTGAGGGGTTCTGTTTTCGTGCCTGACCAACCTGGGGAAATGGTCTGGGATGGTGTGCCTTCTATCTAAGAGATCTCCGCCAGGGGGGGGGGATGGGGTTCGACACTAGCCGGGCAATGAGAGACCACGGAATGATGGGGGAGACCAGAAGGAGAGAGGGAAGTCCTAGGTAGAAAACATACGGTGCCACCACCGAAAGAACAAACCAGACTGATGGGGAAGAGACCCGACTAACGGAACGAAATCTAAGGGGGAAGGAAAACTTACGATACCACCACCGAGAAAAAGCAACCCCGCCAACGCGTCGAGTCCCATCGCCACTACGCCCGGGAGAAACGACAGGAAAAACGAGGCAATGGTGACGCCGCACACGATCATGCCGAACCCTCCCGTAAAGGTCGTGTACCGGGTCGTCACGGGGGCGGAGCCAATGACTTGCTTGCGGATCAGATCGACAGCCAGGGCGAGGATGGTGAGGGCCATGAGGAACTGTCGCACACATTAATCACGGTTAACTCATCGTTGAGAGGGGTCATGTGGGTGGCGAGGTGATGGGCATGAGAGGAGGGAAGGGCCATACTTGAAGGACCCGAAGGCCGAGTGAGATGGGCTTGAGCATGGTGGTGGTGGTGAGGATTCAAGGAATAGAGATTGGGCGTGGTTGGCAAGTCAAGGAGAACATGAGACCGGCAATCATCAACAAAAGTTTGATTCAAGGGAAGCATCTAGGGTCTACATCAAGCCTCATGATCTGGGACGAGCTCCCATTTATACACCGGCCTGCCCAGAGACTTGGCGGCACAGATGCTCAAATCAACCTCAGGCACACCATCGGTGCCTAGATGCATGAAGGCTTGAGCCTGCTGGAGTTGCCGCTGATGTGACGGCCCATTTGCCGTCTGTTAAGTAAGCTGATTTAGATCACATCGAGAAATGGCACACCGCGGGAAATCCCATCCCACCGCGCCATAGTTGCGGAGCCTTAACCGTCTTCCCCGGTTTATCTGAGGAGCGAAGTAACCGTGATAAACAGGCAGCCAGGCAAAGACGCCCCGGATTGACAGGCATGGACCGTCAAGGTTTGAGTCACCTTCCGCAATGGATAAAGTGATCAATGTGCCCGTTACCGACATCCGTTCCCCGGTTGTGAAGTTCCGTCATTGGTGGGGCGGTAGGATTGGCCCCCAAAACTCTATGCGTGGGCCTAGGTTGAGAGCCCCCGTTTGCCCCTCGGATGGACGCACAAATGCGGCGCATATCCTTTGTGCCGTTCCTGGTTAGCGTTGATGTGAATACGGTTATTCAACGGACAGTGAAAATGGAGTCGTCCACAAAACGCCGAAAGGTTTGATCCAGGCCGATACATCCGGACCCCAGGACATCCAAAATCGAACTGTCCAAGGCTAGAGCGCTGGCACGGCGTGTTCTAGGGGTTCACGTAGTGGTTCCCAGGCGAGCCAGTCAGACCGTGTCGTGCTGGGAATTGTTAGCGACAGACTCTTGGGGCTTGATGACAGGCTTCACTTACGGCAACAATCCCATCTTGTTCACCTTCCATACCCCCAAAGCGAGCGCGACTAGTTGCATGACGACGTAGGCGAGTTTGACTTGTAGCATCCTCGCGCGGTTCGTCTCTGTCTCGAAGCGCTCAAAGGCCTGGTTTGTGGCCAGAATGCCCATGATAGGATTCTTGAAGGCCATGAAGACCATCATGATGCTGAAGATCTGTAGCGAGTTTCCGGACATGTACATCATGATGGCGGTCATGGGGAGGCTCTTGATGGGCCCCAGGGCCACCTCCCAGGCCTTCTTCAGCTTGAGGGTGTCCATCTCGTCGGGGGTAGGCGCCTGGCGCTGCGGGGTTTTGGAGTCTTTGGCATCGCGTTTCTGTAAGCCTGGCATGTTAGCCTTTGCGCGAGAGCTAACCAAGGACCCAGAGGTGCAATGAAGAGCGGACGGGCATGCCTTGGAACCTGACGGCGTCTGGGATGATGGAAAGCCGGGGGGATCTGGGATGCTGGGCTGCTTTGGCCTTGCTGGCGGAGGGTTCTTGAGCTCGGCGGCCCAAGAAGGGAGAGCTGTAGTTGTCGACATTGCCGTCAATTGGCGGATTGGAAGCCTGTAGGGATGCGAGTCGCAAGGCAGGTCGCGAGGAGAGATGGAGGTCGTCGGAGGTTTGAGTTGTCGTTGTGAGGTATGTACAAGGCTCGAATTTCACGTGTTTGATGTGGCTTGGGAGAGATGATGTTGGTTGGTGTCCTGGCCGGCAGCCTCTTGTGGAGATGTCCACCTGCTTGGCAGCTCTGTCTACCCAACTTAGCGGACAGGGGTCCAGCTTCCCGGACAGCGCCCCACTGTGTGGGCCACCTAGCAGCTTGTTACCGTTCAGGGGTGCGGCAGGAGTGGACGTCAGGGTCAAAAAGGTCCACGACGCTGACTTCAAGTCCTGTTCCCGTCCCGCGACAGAGTCCATTCCGCGGTTTCGATCACGACGATAACGACGGGCTGCCTCGTCGCACGGTGCCATTGAGTGGTCTCAGAAACCGAATTACCCTCAAAAGAAAGCACAGCGACCATCACCACCCGTCGAGCCTTCAGAACCCCGGAACTTTCGGTCAACCTCAGCGTCGCGACTTGGACCACCCGAGACACATCAAGGCGAAGGCACATCCGCATGCAACCGCCCGACAACACACAAAGCATCGATAGAACGGCACCCCGCTGCTAGAGAGTCACAAGACAAGTCATTGCAACATCCTCAGGGCTTCCAGACCCTCTCCTCCGCCTCCCACCCTCGGGTCTCGGGCCTGTGTCAGGCAAACCCGGCGACGCTGTCTCGCCTCTGTCAACCACAGAATCCTGTCTAAATACCATCCACTCCCACCACCGGACTAGGGCAATCGGAAATCCAAGAGTTCAACATGTCGGGCGGCCAGACAGGAGGGGACTCGAAGCTGTTTGCTCGGGTAAGCTCTCTTTGCTGTTTCTCGAGAAAAGTGCTTGGCCATGGAGGGTTACGCGGAGACATTCAACCTTGACATCTTCCGGACCTCACCCCTCATTCTCCCACCCACCCTCTCACGCGACTTGCTACTGTACCTTCTTGGCGACTGTCAACCCGCGCTCGGCCCGACCTATGTGCCTGTCGACAGTGTCGATATATCTGTTCTACCATGGCTTTCCATTACTCCTCCATCCGGCCCAAAGCCACTGTCGCGTATCAACCATGACCCTCTGCCCAACGCCTTCTGCCCGACGCCGTCGCCATGTACCTCTCTTACCTTCCTCCTTCTGCTTACTCACCAATGCGTGGACAGGGCAAAGTCGCCGAGCTACGCTTCGAGCTCAACAGCGGAGGCAAGAAAGACAAATACCACACAGCAAAGAGGATCGCCCTCAAGAAGATTGTCGCCAACATGACCATGAGCAACAACGACATGGTCGCCCTGTTTCCAGATGTTGTCGCCTGCATGAATATCCGGGACCTCGAAATTAAGAAGATGTGAGTGACGAGAATCCCACAGTCGACTGCGCCGTAATATTCACAGGCAGTGCGTAGGTGCTTTCTTTACCTGGTGAACTATGCCAGGATGCGCTCCGACGTCGCCGTAAAAGCCATCCCGTTTCTGCAACATGTCAGTCCGCCTTCTTTCTCTGCCTACGGATAGCCCCGTTGACATGGCCCAGGACGCCGAGGATCCCAACCCCCTGATCAGAGCTCTAGCGCTCCGGACCATCTCGTATGTCCACGTTCGCGAGTTCGTCGATGCGACCGTGCCCATCGTCCGCCATCTCCTCCGCGACCCAGATCCCTACGTCCGCAAGACGGCTGCCTACTGCGTCGCCAAGTTGTACGACCATGACCGGCACATGGTGGAGAAATCAGACTTCATCGACAGGCTGAACGGACTGCTGCGCGATGATAACCCAACCGTCGTGGCCAGTGCTTTGGCCAGCCTGATGGACATCTGGGAACGGAGCGACGCCATCAAGCTCACCATCGACTATAACAACGCTTCCAAGATGGTCGCGATTCTGCCCGACTGTTCCGAGTGGGGCCAAACGTACATTCTTGAGGCGCTCATGATGTACGTGCCCCAGGATTCAGGTGAGGCGGCCCTGCTCGCCGAGCGCATCGCGCCGCGCCTATCACACTCCAACTCGGCCGTCGTTCTCACCTGCATACGCGTCATCTTGTACCTGATGAACTACATCGCCGACCAGAAACAGATCTCGGCCCTTTGCAGGAAGCTCTCACCGCCGCTGGTAACACTGCTCTCCAAGGGGCCGGAAGTGCAGTACTTGGCCCTTCGGAACGCCCTGCTCATCCTCCAACGACGGCCCGAGGTGCTACGAAACGACATCCGCGTCTTCTTCTGCAAATATAACGACCCCATCTATGTCAAGGTCACCAAGCTCGAGCTCATCTTCATGCTCGCCAACGAGAAGAACATTGACGAGGTGCTGACCGAACTGCGCGAGTATGCGACGGAAATCGATGTCCATTTCGTGCGCAAGGCCGTCCGCGCCATCGGCAAGCTGGCCATCAAGATCGAGCCCGCCGCGCGGCGGTGCATCAACCTCCTCCTCGAGCTCGTCGCCACCAAGGTGACGTACATTGTGCAGGAGGCGACGGTGGTGATCCGCAACATCTTCCGCAAATACCCCAACCAGTACGAGGGCATTATCGGTACCCTCTGCGAACACCTCGACTCGCTCGACGAGCCGGAAGCCAAGGCGGCCATGGTGTGGGTCATTGGCCAGTACGCCAGCCGCATCGAGAACTCGGATGCCCTTCTCGAGGACTTCCTCTTCTCCTTCCACGAGGAGCCGGTCGAGGTCCAGCTGGCGCTACTGACCGCCACGGTCAAGCTCTTCATCCAGCGTCCCACCCGGGGACAGGAACTCGTGCCCAAGGTGCTCAAGTGGGCCACCGAGGAGACGGACAACCCCGACCTGCGCGACCGCGCGTACATGTACTGGAGGTTGCTGTCGACCGACATGGAGGCGGCAAAGCGCATCGTCATGGGCGAGAAGCCCACTATCACGGCCGAATCGGAGCGTCTCGACCCGGCCACGCTCGAGGAGATGTGCCTCAACGTGGGCACCCTGGCGACCGTCTATCTCAAGCCTGTCCAGACCGTCTTCCGCAACGCGCGCCCGCGCCGACTGCAGGAGTCGCCGTGCCTCCAGCGCCAGGAGGATGATATGCTCTACGGGCATGTTGTGGTGCCGAATCAGGTGTTGATGCAGCAACAGCAGCAACAGCAACAGCAGCAGCAGCAACAGCAGAATGGAAACATTGACAAGGCGGTCAGCGATGCCGATGCGTACTTTGCGTCTCAGATCCAAGCCGTGCGCGCGCAGGAACAGGGTGACAGTTTTGGTGGCGGCGGGGATAATCAGGGGGGGTATGTTGTCAACCAGTACGCGCCGCAGACGGTGTACCAGCCGCAACAGGGAGTGGCGGGGAATGGGGATTTGTTGTTGTGAGAAGGGGTGAGGGATGAGGGCTGGTGTGGGACTGGAAGGGGCAGGGATGAAGGTTGGCATGGGATGGGAGTATGGGATTTGAATCAAGCTCAACGGGGAGTATGTACTCATAATGTTCCAAGGGCTAGTTAGTATGGGTAACTTGGTAATACTCAAAATCGTTGACTTCGGAAGTCTCGGTCTTTGTGGTCGGTGTGGAGGAAAGACATATTTAAACCCGGGGCCGGGCATTTGTTGCCCTTCTTTGAAGCTGCTCCGTCATGACATCTGTATCCCTTCCCAGCGGTGCTGCCCCTTGTAAACGTCTTTCCTGATATATATAGCCAGGTCGCCGCCAAAGTGCTTGTCGTCGACCGAAGCAGGAAATGCTAACTCCACATACTCCTCCATCATCTCCAACACCCGTGGAGACGCCGGGTCCGTCCTGTTCCGGCAAAACAGTACATACATGGTCAGTACTTCCAGCAGCAGACACGGAGAATGACGAATGCAGATCTAAGGGGAAGGTAAAGGTATGCTTCTTACATCAAAACCCCATCCCCCTCTGACACCTCCTCCCCCTCCTTGAGCACCCGATTCCATATCACCACCGCCGGCCGCGCAATGTCGGCCACGATTTGTTGGACCGGGATGTCGGCGTTGATCGACACCAATAGGCTGGCCTCGTCCACGGCGAGGAAGGCGCGCGGGTCGTCCACCACCGCGATGCCCGAGGAGGAGAGCAGGGTGGTTTCGAGGGGGGAGTAGGCTGGGTCTTGGGCGATGCAGGGGAGGGGGTGGTCGGTTGGTTGAACTTGAGGAGTGGGAGGAGGAGGAGGAGGAGGACTGAGAGATGCGAGGTTTGGGGGATTGGTGGTGGTGGTGAGTTGCTCGTGGAAGAAGTCCCGTAGTGTTAGGAGGAGGGCGTGTTGGGCCATGCTGGCGTTGAAGGGCTCATCTTCCTCGATGGCCATGCAAGACGGAGAGCCGAGAGCGAGGCCGATTATGTTGCGGATGGGGGAGGTTCTTGACGGTAGGTTTGAGATATCTTGATCGCTGTCGCTGCGCTGAGGAATTCGGGAATCGCTCAGAACGTTATTGTTGTTGACTTTGTTGGTTTGGAGGTCTGACAGCCCAAGAGCCACAGACAGACATGTCCTGATATCCGCCCACAGCTTGCTGGCTCCAAATTCGCGCCTGGCAAATTCAAAGCTCCGCTTCACTGTGTCGATGTCGACGGCGGGCTCTCGCGTGATAACAGGCTCTCCTGTGCTGGCATGTCGGACCTCTGTCTCGTGGCATATCTCGAACGGGAGGAAGGCTCGTGATATGGACCAGTTGGGATCGTCGTCTAGTAGGCTCTCGATGCTGCGGTACCATAGCCGCGGTTTTGTTCTTGTGGATGGGAGGGATGGTTAGAAAGATGGACTTATAAACGGGAGCACACATACATGCAGGAGACAGGGCCTGGCCGTCTGACTACTCATCTCTCATGCACCTACTTGACACAGACATATTCAGGCGGATAGGGCGAATACGGATAGATTGCGCCCGTCTCTATGGGAAACTCAACGGCCACCCCATCCAGCCCCGTCACCGACACCACGTGAGAACTCGGATCGGACAAGACACCGCGTTGCTCAACCTCGGCCGCCGCGCTATCGAACACCCTGACGGCGTCGCGAAACGCCTCCTTGCTGAACAGCTTTGCCCCGGAGTTGTACTGTTCTAAGATGAAGTGGTGTGCCGCTGCGCGGACTTTGCGCTTCTCATCCTCGCTGAGGATGGGGTCAAACGTCTCTGGCAGGGCGATGATGGTTAGGGGTTCGTTGATGTCTACGTCCTCCTCCATGCTGTCGTTGGGCGATTGGGGTGCCTCCGGCTGGTCTGGGTCATGGATAAGTGCTTGTGAGAAAGTCATGACTCGGCTGTTATTAATCCGCTTCGTCAGGGCATGCTAATGCGAGCTGTAATAGGAGTAGGTGGATGTGGGGTTGTCGAACAGACAAAAATGAACTGGAAGGTTCAGAGAAGCAAGAAGAGGTACACCAAGGGGGTTGCAGGGCCGTAGGTGGTAGGAGGTAAGCTGTTGATACCTCTCATAATGTCAAGTTTCTCCGCGGATGAGAGGTTTTGTTATGTCAGCGCAAACATCTCCAACCCCGCGACTCTGCACGTGAACATGGTCGCTTATACGACGAGCGATGTACACTCAAGGGTCAGCGGAAGAGCAACCACATAATAATCCTCGAGGCGATCAGGGCACAATCTATTACTTAATACCTCAATGAGTCGAGTAAACGTCACAGGCACAAGATACAAGAGATGAGTTTGGTGAGAAAGAATCTGGATTGCGACAACTGATGGGGTAAATTAATGGCCACACGCAGTCACATATCTCCTTTAACTTCCCATGTCATGCTTCCAGTTCTTGCCTTCCTGCACCTATGCACTATCACCATGTCCCCAAATCCTCCGATGGCTTCATCATCATCCTCGCAAACCACCCTGATCACTTCCGAAGGTCAGCATCGACCAGCCCATTCCTCCGCCGACGCCGTCTAAACTCAGTGCTTCCAAGGGCGCCTGACTCAAGCCAAAGCCATAGCCAAGGCGACAATAGCGCCAACGGCCAGCCCGCCCGCCATCCCGGGAGCCTTGTAGCCCGCACCGCTGACCTCGTCGGTCGGCGTGGTCGTGGGGGCCGTCTCGGTCTCGGACTCAGACTCGGAAGCGCTGGTGGTCGAGCTGGTGGTCAGGGTCGACGAGTCGAGAATCTCGGTTGAGGTGCTGGTCGAGGTGCTGGTCTCGGTGACGTAGTCGGTGGAGGAGCTCTCCGTGGGTTCGGTGATGGTCACCTCGGACACCGACGAGCACGGGAGGCTCCAGGTGTTGGGGTCCAGGGTGGTGGTCTCGACGGTCACGGACAGCATGGTCGTGGTCAGGGTGACGGTGTTGAAGTCCTGGGCCTTTTCGGCGGCACCGGCGAGGCGGAGGAGGGCGGTGGTTGCGAGAAGGAGACGGTTGAGGTACATTGTGAATGGTGGTGTTGGGTGTGGTTGGGTGACTGGTGGAGTGAAGATGGTTAGTAAGTTGTGCTTCTGACGCAAGTCGGTTGATCGACTAGAAGATGGTGACAAGATCGACGAAACAGAGAAACAGGCCCTTCTGGGAGTCAAGTGATTTCTCAGGATCACAAGGCAGTCTGAAGGGAATGAGGGAAGGCTCTGGTGCGTGCCACTTACTTGACAGTGAGTGCTGTGTTGTTTGAAGGTATGAGCAAACCAGGTCGCTTGATTCGCTCTCGGAAGAAGAGGGAGGACGATGTGGCAGTGATGACGGTGTGTGTGGTGGAAGAGGTGATATGTAGAAGTGAGAGTTGGTTGTCGCGGAATCAAGTGAGAAAAAACCGTCGGGCCAGGCCTTTGGCTGTGGGCGTAAAATATTGAGTCAGAGAAAAGGAGTCGCGGGCAACTGGGGGTTCAGTTTGTGCGATGTTGCAAAGCAATCCGCTGTAGGACCACCTCAAGGGCAAAGGAGTAAAACAAAGGAAGCCTCTGGAAGACCTTCGCTGTCCTGTTCGTGTTCTACTCTTTGGCTCCTCCAGTCTTCTACGGACCTCCCAACCATGATTCCGTTTTGTGATAGGACGGCGGCGTCTTTCTCAATGATGCTCAAATGTAGGCATCAGGAATCAACGGGACCCAGCTACGGCGAGGGGATGCTCTATGCCCTTCCTCACCATCAACTCCGACCTAACGGCTCTCGATATCGGCCGGGAGTTGTCAGGGCCAGCCGGCAAGCTCCCTGGATCAATACGAAATACCAGAAACACGGCAGGATCCTGTTCCATCCTGTCACGATATATCTCCGTCCGGACGGCTCCTGGAATGACAACATTATCGAGCAGCGAATCCAGACGCGTGTAGCGGTGCGTTTCATGTCTTCTTAACCATGACCGGCTACCTGCTGATTGTGTATCAAAGCACCGCTGGCCGTCGTAAACAATCAAGCATGCGTGTCTCCGTCCAGTTGCGCAAACCTAGGACCGTCATACCGGATTGCGCAAGACAGTCGCGGCACGGATCAGGGCTTGGTGAGGGATCTGAATCATCACACCAAGGAACACACTGTCATCTCGTTTCTCTACCTGAGGTATGGTGAGTTTCTGAGGAGCACCAGGTATTCCAAGTTGTTGCCGATTCAGGTGGCAGATGGGATCTCTGGGCTGCTCAAGTTTACTACTCTAATTCGAGCGAAGATACCTCGGGTATTCAAAGATATTGTATCTACAACACAGCCAAACATTTGGTGAGTTTACTCCATCACATCAGTTGGCTTCAATAATTAAATCCAGCATTGAGGCCAGAGAACCATCGGCACGATATCGTTTGCAGCCACAAGAGGCACTAGACTTGCAAGTGATATTGAGAGAATATCAACGAAAGCATCAGGTGGATCTAAGGAGAGACTCAGACGTAGAATACACGTTCAAAGTACTATACATGACGTAACTCTTCGCCGGATTATCCTCTTGTTGGCCGTTTTTTCCCAGTAAGCAGCGCAGCACGGTCCAAGTTGATACTTGACTTACCTAAGCCGATCTCCACAAAAAAGACGTCTTGGCCCGTGCACAGCTCATCCGGTAAGCCCATGACGTGACCGAGAATGGGAATTCTTTGTGGAGATTTGCCAGGGTCCAGCCAGGCAGTCCAGTCGCGTCTGGTCCCGTCTCCAAACGCCCATTCATCCGCGCACGGCTTTTGGATCCCCCCTTGTTCCTCCAGGCGACCTTCTCAGACCCTGGACAGGGGGCCCGCATCTCAGGCGGCGGACCTTCAGCTGCTGGGATTCAAACCAAGAAAACTCCTGCCAAGACTGTTGTTTCTCCCAGCAGCGGTTCTTCTTCGTTGCACGTCTTCACTTGTCCTTCGAGTTGCAAGAGATCTGGATTGCTGCTCTGGGTGCTGGGCTTCCTTGTTCCCTCGACACCTCAAACAACGTCTCACCGTTCCGGCGACATCATCCTAACTACTTGTTCCGGACACACACCGAGTGGGCTGGCCCGGCCATCTCCGTCATCAATCGGGTTCTCGTCCTTCGCGCGATCTACTTTTTAGTACCAGCGCAGACTGTCCACCTAGCCAACCCAGCCAACAGCGTGTTTTGCCATCCATCCACCATCAGCCATCCGTTTTTTCGCCTCCGTCTGTCGTGTCACACCTCGATTGCTACGGGGCTATTCTCCTGCTGGGGCGATCGCGTCTGCATACCGCAATACCTGCTTTGTTTAGCGATTTTGTTTTGATCGTCAATTCTTACCAACATCTTGTTCCGACCCGCCTCTTCTGGCGAGTACGTGCCGAACGCCTGCCCATTTCCCGTGGTTTCGGTCACCGTCCTTGTGGCATCTCGAATTAATTGTCGCACAGCTCTGTTCGCCGTGACAGACCAGCGAGACGAGGCGCACGCGCTGTAAGGGAATCGGTGCCATCCATCTCTTGCCCAGGGATTGTTTCCGGACAGTCCGGCCTGGAATACCACCCGATCCGGGGAGTCGTCCGAGGCTCTGCGCTCGCTTGCCGAACCCGACCGCGACTCTCCCATTGTCCATGCGACACGCGAATTGAGTCTTGTTCTGACATTTCACGCGCTGCTCTCAACTGTGGCTGTGTGATTGTAGCACCGATATCCCGTCGAAGCTCTCCCGGCGCCGCTGTGACAATGGCGGAACCCGCGCCCCCCAAGACTGATGGCAACCATGCCGTGAACGAAGACCCAGCGCCGCAACAGTCGACGTCGTTGCCGGAGAACGCGACGGCCGAGCAAACAACAGAGACACAAACCCAGAACACTCCCGGGGATGCGGCGCAGTCAAGCGCTCCGCCGGCGGGGACGGAGCCGTCGTCAACACAAGCCGGCGACAAGGACTCGCAGCCTGCTCCCGCGATTGCATCGCAACCAGCAGAGGCATTCAACGCCGCCGATAATTCGCTGTCAATAGAACCCACAGGGGCTCCTCCTCCGGCCGCCGATGCTGCCGAGATCAGCGCCCCCGCGCCCGTCTGCGCCATCACACTTCTCCTGCCTACCGGGGCGCGACACCCATACCGAATCGACGAAAAGTACCTCACTAAGCGTGGCGTCGACATCCCGGATGTGAACGAGGCCGGGTGGAAAGATCCGTTCAGCATCTCGGTGTACAAGCTCAAGGAGCTGATCTTGCGCGAGTGGAGGGAGGAATGGGACGGCAAGCCGGCGAGTCCCAGCAGCATCCGGTTGATCCATTTTGGGAAGTTGTTAGACGACAAGGAGCAGCTGAAGAGTAAGCGGTGCCCGAGTTCTCAACGAGGTTGTGTGTGCGGACAGGGAGCTAACAAGACCGTGCAGAATATCATTTCAGTCAGGATAGCCCCAACGTGGTGCACATGTCGGTCAAGCCTCCGGAGATGATGGAAGAAGACGAGACTGCTAAGGGTAAGAGCAGTAGTCGGGAGGCACGGAACGGCGAGGGGGGGATTTGCTGCTGCGTCGTCTTATAAGAGGCGCGTGTGCCTATCCCAGTTTGTTCATTATTTTCTTGGCCTGGACGCGCGTTTGTGGGCATTTGTTTCCGTCATTGTGTCATGGCATCCAAGCTGCATTCCAACGGAGGAGGGGATATATTGGAGACGGACGGACGGGCAGGCAGGCAGGCAAGCGATGTTTGTTTCCAGACTTGTTGTCAAATTCCATGGACACAGGGGCGGGCGAGGGCAAGGTTTTGTAGGTTTTTTTTGGCGTACAGAGTGAATGGTTTCAGTTTCTCTCTTCAATATCGAATACAACGGCGGGGCCTGTGGGTTTCCCAGCGATGATTCAGACATGACTCGGGTGCTAGCTATGTTCGACGGAGTCCTAGGATGGATTCTTGACCTTGGGATGAGAGATTTGGGTCTGGTCTGGCCATCGGATGGCGTGGTGTTGGCGCAAGTCACCAGCTTGGAGGAACACCATGTCATGAATGAGCCTGCAAGAGAGCGGTGGGAACGGCGAGAATGGTTTCGTTATGCACAGGGTATGGAGATCATCGTTGCTATCATGCTGCCAGAGACTCTCTTTCTTCCCTCAACCGTCTATGCCCCCACCTCGCTCCATAATCATCACTCCCGATCAGAACATCTTGAGCTTCCTCTCCATCTCCTCATGGAAGCCCGCAATCGGCCGCGTCTCCTCACCGGTAAACACATCCTCCCAGGTAATCGTGTCGTCACGCCCCGCCAGAATATCCTCGTGCAGCGACGCTCCGGGTCCACCGCCCCCGGGAACCATGCGCAGGCACATGGGCCGCCAGTCGCCCTCGCGCGTGATCTTGAGCTCCATCTGCCGCCGCACAGGTTCCGCGATGCCGTACGTCCGCCGCAGCGTCTCCATGCGCAGCGCCTCGCGGGTCGCCTCCCACGAGCGCAGGCGGGCCTCGAGAGGGTGAGCCGACACGGGCTTAGGGTTGGTGCCGTTGCTGTCGAGGTCGTCGAACTTGGAGGGACCGACGCCCGCGCGAAGGGTGTCGTGGAGCCCGGGGGCGGAGGGGGCGCTCACGCCCCGCGAGGCGATATGGCCGTAGGAGGTTTGGTGGTTGGTGGCGGGGACGATGCGGAGGGACTGGGACAAGAAGACGTCGTTAGAATGGAAATTAGACGTGGGGGTTGAACAAGGGAATTGAAGGTGGTGGGTTGGTTCTGGTGAGAAGGGCTTACCATCTTGGACTTGTGTTGGATGAAGGGTCGGGTTGGTGGTTTGTGGGGAGGATGGGTGGTGAAGGAAGCCTAACCTCGAAGGACAGGCGAGTCGTCGTTCACGAGAAGAGTAGTATCTTATCGGAGCGTCTGTGTCAAGGTCTGATGGCAGTTTTCGTGGGTTGGAGGTTGGAGGGTATGGCTGAAGTCGTGGGAGTTGACTATGGACCTGGAAGCTCCCGTAGCTGGTCGGGAGCAGCCAGGCTGCAGCAGCCTTGCGTTCACACGGCGAGCCCCACTTCCCAGCTCCTGGTTGCTTACATAACACACCAAACCTCCGATGTAACTTACGTCACGCGTAACAATCATTTCAATTCACGTCCAGAGTCCATTGTCAACTCAAATCCACCTCGCTCATGATGGCGTTTCCCGACTTGACCTGAGCAGGTTTCAAAAATGCGACTCCCTTCGGGTTCAATACCCGTGATCCGCATTGCCAATGGCACCTTCTACCGGCACCAACCCACCTCAGTGATCAGCCCAAGTGCCGCTCACCTCCATCCCAATCCTCCCCTGTTCAAGGGCCTCAACTTTGAGCTCCCAGCACACAGCAAAACACCACACAATTGGTGTGTTGTTGGCCCGTCGCTCTCTGGAAAGACAACCTTCCTTCAAATCCTGCGCGGTCAACACCTCTGCTTCCCTCCCACCGCGCGCACCTTCCCCTACCTCAGCACCGGCGACATCCCCCACCACCCGAGAACTCCTGACCGAGCCATTCAGTATGTGGGCTTCGACTCCCAGGGCGCCAGCGTCTTGGGCCCGGCTGCGTCCACGTATATCTCCGCCCGGTACGAATCCCTGAGGGAGATCACCGACTTTTCGCTGCGCGACTTCTTGCTGGGCAACATGCAGCTCAACCCGTCTCGGCTTCCCGACGACAAAGGGGTCGACGAGGCACTGTTTCGGCGCGTGGTTGCCGATTTGCGACTCGAGGAGCTGCTGGATCTTCCCGTGGCATTTTTGTCCAACGGCCAGGGCAGGAGGGCGCGGATCGCGCGCGCCTTGCTGACGACCCCCGAAGTCCTGCTGCTCGATGAGCCCTTCATGGGCTTGGACCCGCCGACTGTTGCTGGTCTGAGCCCGCTTTTGCGGTTGCTTGCTGAAAAGGCCAGTCCGAGGCTTGTGTTGAGTGCCAGGCCCCAAGATCCGCTGCCGGACTGGATCACGCACTTGGTCTATCTCCGAACAGATGCCCAGGTAGGTTTCATGGGCTCCAAGGACGGGGTGATGGAGTCTCTCAGGGCGTATGTGCGAGGCGTCCGTTCAGGGAAGGTTTCCGAGGACGAGGGCTTGCCTGTCCACGCGCTGAGCGAGATGGGGCGGACCTTGACAAAGGTGGGGATCGTTGGGGAGGGGATCGCCGAAGACTTCTCGATTGCCGTCCCCGATACATCTTTTGCTGAGCAGAAGGCTCTTGGAGAGCCGCTGGTGGAGATGGAAGGCTGCAAAGTTCAGTACGGCACCAAGATCGCGCTAGGAAACTGGGAGGAAAAGCGAGAGGGAAGGCTCATCAGCGGGCTCCACTGGACCGTGAGAAGAGGTGAACGATGGGGCATCTTTGGGCCTAACGGTTCGGGCAAGACGACAGTAGTGTCGCTCCTTTGCTCCGACCATCCTCAGACCTACTCTCTGCCCATCAAGCTCTTCGGTCGCAGCCGGCTCCCCGAGCCGGGCTCTGGACAGCGCCCACTGACGTTTTGGGACATCCAAGAGCGCATCGGCCACTCGAGTCCCGAGATTCACCAGCACATGCCGCGCAACCTGACAATCCGCCAGGTGCTCGAGAGCGCATGGGCCGAGACATTCCGCAGCAAGCCGACCCTCGATGAGGCGGCAACCGAGCAGGTGGAGGCCACATTGCGGTGGTTCGGCCACGAGTTGAACCCCGCTTCGCGGAGTTCGTCTCCTGATGGCGCTGCCCATGCGAGCGGAACCCCAGCACCGCTCGACTGGGCTGACGAGTACCAGTTCGGCGAACTCCCGTTCAGTGCTCAACGCGTGCTGCTTTTCCTCCGCGCCGTCATCAAACACCCCGACATTGTGGTGCTGGATGAGGCGTTTGGGGGGATGGACGATGCCGTGCGCGACAAGTGTATGCTGTTTCTCATGTACGGAGAGGAGAAGGTCCAAAGTCTCAGCCCCAACCCCGGAAACGGTGGAACGGTGAGGTCAGCAGTGGTGGACAGCCCGGCGGCGAAGAGTGGACGTGTCAAGGTAAAGGGGCTTTCGGACCAGCAGGCACTCATATGTATCAGCCACGTCAAGGAGGAGGTGCCAGACTGCGTGCGGGAGTGGCTTTGCTTGCCTGAGCCGAACACCGGATTGCCGGCGAGGTTTGGCAGGCTGGATGGGCCGCTGAGAACAAGCTCAAAACGCTGGGCGGAAATATGGGATATCGGGGCGGCAAGTACCCAGTAAACCCACGACCAAGTGTCCAAGGTAATGGATGTAAAGCTTTGGACGTGGTCACCGTTCTTAGGTTTCCCTACTCCTCCCCTGAAATGATACCCTAACCCTCGTGTTGAACGGTGTAAAGTCCACGAATTCTCCGTGATTCAACGAGTGTTTCTCCGCCTCTCGTCTCTCTGTATCACGCGGCGCTCCAGAATAAGCCCGGGCTCAACATCCCACCCACAACCATGGACAGGACAATCCACATTCTCGGATTGGGCAATATTGGGAAATACATTGCCCATGGTCTCATCAGAGGTGCCAGGCAGCAGGGAGCGTCACCTGCGGCAAGCTGCCGGAAACCGACCGTCACATTGCTCTTCCACCGTCCAGGCATGCTTGACGAGTGGGAAAAGGCGAGCTATGCCATTGACTCGACTACCTTGGAGACAGCCTCGAGTCAATCATCCAATTCCTCGGTGGTGAAAAGCACGCACGCACAAGGGTTTCACGTTGAACTCCTCAACGCAGGAGAGACTACTCCGATCAAGAACCTCATTGTAGCCACCAAGACATACACAACTACCTCTGCCCTTGCTCCCCTCAGACACAGACTGGGCAGGGACTCGCATATCCTCTTTGTACAGAACGGCATGGGTATGTTCATCTAACACCATCATCTCAATCTAACCCATACGGTATTCCGTGGTTCATCTCCCCATGTCTGACACAAACTCGTAGGTGTCACCGATGATGTTTCATCCCAGCTTTTCCCAGACCCGGCCACGCGCCCGACATACTGGGCTGGAATCTGCAGTGCCGGAGTCTACAGCCAGGGCCCCTTCAGCATCATCCACGCCGGGCGCGGACCTCTGAGGTTCGGCATGGTCCAGAGCCTTTCTGATGGCCACGCCGAATCTGAGACGTCAGGGTCCAAACGGACCTCCAACGCCCTCCTGGACGCACTGCTCGATGCCGACATCCTCCAGCCCGAGCTGCTCACCCCCACGCAGATCCTGGAAGCCCAGCTGGAGAAACTCGTGATCAACTCAGTCATCAACCCTTTGACGGCGCTCAAGGGCTGCAAGAACGGCGAAGTCTTCAACGGACAAGACGGGGACAGCGATTGCCGTGTCCTCGTGCACGAGGCTGGCGCTATCGTCCGTGAGCTGTTGAGACGCCGATCCGCAGGAGCAACAAAGGACTCGTCGACGGGGCGTGACTTTTCGGATTCCGCGCTGCTCGAAGCCGTGCGACGGGTTGCGTCGGCGACTGCGGGCAATACCAGCTCCATGTTGCAAGACGTCCGAGCGGGCCGCGAGACCGAAATCGATTTCATCAACGGCTATCTCGTGCGCCAGGCCGAGGTGCTGGGTCTCCCGTGTGAGCGTCACAAAGAGCTGGTTGCGCGGGTCAAGGAAATGAGGGGATGAGAGGGATGAGATCTGGCTTACCGGCGGCGTTCTGGTATCCTGTGCGCGAGGGTTCATTGGGAAGCTGTTATTGCGGGCAATCCCATCAACTCTACCACCACGTCGTGTTTTTCCTCTGCGGCGTCCGCGGCGAAGGGTCCAACCTCGGCAGGTAGATGTCGAGTAGCTGCCCTCCGCCGAGCTGGCTGACAAACACCCTCGACGCCAAGTCCGTCCCTCGCAGATCCTCCCTCATCAGCGAACACAGCCGGTGCACCGACAAGACGGGGACGTCGACGATTCGGTCAAGCGCCCGGGACAGACACCGCGTGACGTGGCTGGAGCAGATGTGGCTAGCATAGCCTTCGCGCGAGGGATGGTCGTGAGGCACGCATATCCCGAGGAGTTGCTTCGTGGACGCCGACGGCGCCATGCCCGCTTCGACCCGCATCTCGAGCTGTTCCGGGGGTGTGTTGGGACGCCCGGTGCAGTCAAACACGAGGAGCACGTCTCCTGGCACCTGCATGATGGGGTCGCGCACGTCGTCCCAGAAGAAGGTGCTTGCGCCGGGTTCGGGTCCGCTGTTCCAGTGTTAGCGGCATTAGGAGTGTCCCTCGCCATCTCATGAGCCTCGGAGTTCGACATACCTCGAAAAGAGCATCCTCCCTTCTTTATCCAAACACCCAAACCCGCGATAGTAAATCACCAACAGCGTGTCCGGCGTCGACTGCTCCAAGAACCTGTCCAAAATCGTCTCCACCGTGGTCGTGGGGTAGTCGTCGGCGGGCACAGCACGGCACTGCACACGGTACCCCCGAGCCTTGAGACGCCCACGCAGCGCCTCGCGATCTGCGTCTGGCTCGAGAACGCTCAAACTACCACCGCCGCCGTCCGGGCCCGCTGTGCTGCCACCGGCCGAGCTCTGGGGCGGCGTCCATGACAGCATCAACACGCGCACCTCGGACGGCGGCGGCCTTTGTGCCGCGTGGGGTCGGGACGGGGAATAAACGATGGTGGTTGCCGTCGTCGGCGCCCCTGGTGCACCTCCGCCCTCGGAAGAGGCGAGAGGGGCTCGGGGATTGGGGTAATACCGGCTGGTGTAGGAGTAGTAGTCGTGCGTTGGTGGGGGACACTGCTTGTTGAGTAGGAACTGGACCGTCTCGTCCCGGTTCAGGTCGTTGTTGGTCTTGTTTCCTTTCTTATCGAGCGTGCTGCGTTCGTGTCCCTTCCTCTTGTTGGATAAATCCCCCGCCAGCGGCGACAGAGGTTCATCGCCATGGACGGGGTGGATGCCGAGAGGGTTCTGGTTGGCCGCCGCCGCCGTTCGTACTCCTGGCCAGCTCGAGTTGAGCGGCGACGACAAGGCGGTGTCGGTGTCCCCATCGCGCTGGTCTTGGAACCATGGCGTCCCCGGGCTTTGAGTGTTGACGGTGTTGGGACTTTGTCTGGTTTTGAGGGAGCAGGTCAGTGACTGATATCCTTGCCGGGGTACATGGCTACCTCAGGTAGATATGGAAACACGCACAATATGAGCTCATCCAAAGCCTCAACGACCGACTCGATTTTCTCGTCCCAGGTATTGACGACGTTTTCGTCTTCGCTGACCTCCCGACCATCAGCACTCCGCGGTGCCGACGGCACACTGGGCGCCACCTGGATGCTCGCCGAGGAAAAGTCGTCACGGAGCGCTGTCAGATGCCTCCGCCAGAGCGGCGTCACCTCGTCGTTGGCCAGTTCCTGCGCCATTTTAGGACGCCGGGCTGTCTTCTTTTCGCTATCTTCTTCCTTTTTTGCGTCTCTCCCGTCTCACACCAAAGATAGAGAGATGCTAAGTCGATAAATGCCAGGTCCGCACTAGCCAGTTCCCGTGAGCAGCTCAAAGAGCGCCGCCCTTGGCTTGTCTGACCTGGCCTGTGTACATCAGCGACTTAATCAAATCCAACGCTCGGGACCTGTAGCCAGGAGAAGGGGGGAGGCGAGGTGTGCGTGCGTATGCTTGTGTGTTAGGTGTCAGACTGGTGGACGATGGGGCAAAAAGACCAGACATTTCGCGCAGCAGCAGATAGATAGAGTTGGACTCCCTAGGTAACTTCCACCCGCCATCCTGCTGTCATCGAGCCCACGGGAGGTAGCAATGCTCGGAGCCCGGTCCCGTGAGAACCAGTTTCTGGGTGTTTCCTGGGACCATTTCGGGCGCGCCCTCTCAACCGGCTAAAAACGTCAGCACGAGGTGACACTGCAGCGCCTCGGTTCCCAGGTTTAGGGAATGACGAGTGGGAGGTGAGGTCCCGAGAAATATCGGCTCCGTCGTGTGAGTGGCCCGAGAATTTCGGGTGACCCAGAAGGTGGGATGCTGTGTTGTCTCGTTTTTTTTATCCTCCGATCGTTGGCCTACTTCCATGACCAGCCATACATATGTCCAACAGTATATATGTGGATGCTTCTGGCCGTTGGCCGGAAGTGGCAGGTCGGACGGCCAGCATCTAGCGTTCAAATCTTGGGGCGTGCATACCTGATCCCCTCCCAGTAACCTGGCACCGAAGTACCGGTAATGGTGGCGGTGCGGTGTTCTCTCACAGCCCCGACAGATATGCCCGCCAGATGGAGTCAGCACCCTGATAATCATGGACACATATAGAACCGACAGAATAGGCCAGCTAGGCTTTTCGGCTTATAACACGCTTCTGGCCCAATTGGGGGCCAAGCGGTGGCCCAGTGCATCAAAGATGGCCGTACGGCGCTGTGAGATAGTCGTCGATCGACTGAGTGGGCGTGATATACAGGCCGCAGAGTCCGACAACATTGTCATTACGATCATAGATAGAGCTAGTGTAGTGTACTGTAGGCCAGGTATCATCTCGTCAGACAAAAACAGAACAAAATCCGGACATGTCTCATCCAACACCACATTACCCAGTCCCCGCTGCCAGTGGTATCATTTTGGGCCGCCCTCGTAAGTCATTGTCAATAAACACCTCGCCCACGCAAGATCCAGTCTAGACCCGATTCCAAACCCATGATTCGCACCCAACCCACGCCAACCTCAAAAAACATCGTCGCCGTCGCCTGCCGCATTCCACCTCTTCCCAGGCAGCCTCCGCACCTTTCGTGGGCTCGATCCCCCGCTCGCCGCCGATCCTCGGCCGGACCCTTGATTGTCGCTCACGCGGAGATTTTCCATCTTGAGGAGGAGACTGTTTTCCTCATCAAATGGGCCCGTAGGTGGCCCGCCTGCTCGGGTGGATCGAGACGCCGACCTCGAGTTCACCCGGTCAGCACCATGCCTCCCGCTCTTTGAAGAGAGCGCAGCGCTGGCGTCGCTCCCCCGCTCCCGCAGGGGAAGTCGCTTCGTAGGGCTGAGGTCGGCAACCTCGCGACGCAGCACTTCGTTCTCCCTGCGCAAGCGCTCCAGCTCCTGGTTGGCATCCTCCACGAGCACGTTCTCCTTATCCTCGTCGTCAACATCGTCAACGTCCGTATGAACAATGCCCATACTGCGCTCAAACACCTCGATCTTGCGGCCCCAGTGCTCCTCTCCGCGCTCCATCTCCACCTGCAGGGTGGCGCGCCATCTTGCCATCTCGATCTCGAGTCGCTTCTCGAATTCCGCGGTGCAGTCCTCGCGGATCTCTTGCTCCAGCTCGAGCATGCGGTCCTCCATGGAGAGGAGGTGAGCTTCGGCCTCCTCGCGCGCGGCCCGCTCCGCATCAAGCGCGCGCCGCAGGTACTCAACCTCCTCCGAGAGACGGGCAATCTCGAGCGCGGCCGCTTCCATGGTTGAACGGTGTGTGTCGCCGCTGGTGTTGCTCATGGGCGAGGCGTTGCGAGCGAGTCCAGGCGACGTCACAAGCTCGGGGTAAGGAACCGAACCATCGTTCAGAGGAGAGAATGGCCGGACTCCTGTCTGGGATACGCTGGGGCTGGAGGGGCGCTTGGACCCTTGCATCGCTTGGTTGAGGATCGTCTGAGAAATGCTCGGTACCCGAGGGACCGTAACCTCCCGGGCCAGGGCGCTGTACCGGAGGATCTGAGAGGTGGCATTGAAATCGCCATGCGGATCAGCGGTGACAATCATGACAGCCTTCTGCGGATTCCGGTGTCTTCCAGATGCGTATGCCGAAGCAGAGGGATAGCAGTTCGAAAAGAGCAGTTCCGTCAACTTGCATTGCCGGAAAGGTACCAGGTGTGGCTGCAGATTGAGTTAGGTCATGATCCCCTTTATCTCAAGGTGTGTGTGGAACAGCCTACCTTGTCCTTGCTCGCAGCATCGCTCTGCATCTGCAGACACTGCCCCAGGTACATCAGGCTCTCATTGATCTTGCCGGCCTCGGCCAGAGTAGCCCCGGCAGTCTTTGCATCCCTTGCCCGCTCGCTTCCCGCCAAATCCACGATGGTGAGCGCAGCGCCGCTCCAAGGAGATTCGGCACCCCGTCTCCGGGTTGCTTTGGGCCGCTTCCTCACTTCTACACAGAAGAAGCCGTGACTGCGAGAGCTGGCACTGTTGCTGTTGGTTCCGGTCACTCGTCGTTCGTGAAGACCGGCCTCAAGGACCAGCAATGCTTGTTGCAAGTTGCTGCAGATAACCTTGCGCAGGCCGGCAACGACCTTGCGGTCAGGGGATGCCTCGGTCGATTTGAACAGCAGCGGGCGACGTCGGTACTCCTTGGTTGTTGCCGACTTGACAGGAGGAGTAAGGAGGTCGAAGATGCGGTCATTGTACACCTCGTACATGGAAATGACGACGGCGTATTCGGCCGAGGGATCGCAGGACACGGAGAGGTTGCTAACATCGGGTTGCTGCGGGAACGTCGAGGGCCTAAAAAGGCGTCGTGGTGGTGCCTGGCCGGGACCAACGGATTCGCTCTGTGGACATAATACACGTTTAGTTTCTCGCTTTAACCTCATGGACGTAGTAGGAGCCATGAAGTGTTTGATTTGACGCGGTCCTTGCCGCGACAGTCCTAGCTGGGCACCTCGCCGCATGCGCAGAGAAGGGGGAGTTGGCGGCGCAACCGAATCTTCTCGGCTGACCATTCGCACGCTGAGAGAGTATGAACGCCGTGACGGCCCACTCGGGCTGTGCGGCGGTCTCGGCAGGTCAGTGGAGGTGGGCGAAGATGGGGGTTGTCCTACAAGCATCGGAGTCGTTGCCCGCGAGCTGGCGCGGAAGGATGCAGACGGATCGGAATAGACGCTGTCGATGAAGTTTGGAGCCGTAAACAAAACCGCCTCGGACGGATCAGACGCTTGAATTGATTGCTCCAGGGCCGGGTTCGAATCGCAGTCGACCAGGTTGTCGCCGAGAGATTGGAAGATGACATCCAACGAGAGCTGGGTGAGGCCCCTTTGAGACCGTGACCCCAAAATGGTATGCGTCTATGATCGAGCATGTCAGAAACGCCAAAACCCCAAAAATGCCTGCGGCGAAGCATTCTTCACTGACCTTGCCAGACCCCGTGACGCCCAACGTTGCGAGTAACGCGTCCGTCCCATCTCCGCCGCATGGTGCCAGGACACCTTTGATCAGGTCGGCCACGCCGGTACAGTGAAAAACATCGAGCTGGGTTGCATCCTCCTCAAAGACTTGCGTAAAGGCAAACTTCTCGACGGCGCGTCGGCGATCGTTGGGGGGGTTCAGGGTGATGTGCTTGGGCGTTGAGCTGCCGTCGTCGGGCTCCTCTACCGCCAAGAACCGTTCCCCCGTCGTCGAAGCTCCACTATGTGGCGGCCGGAGACGAAGATACACCTGGAATAGGTTCGTAGATTTTGGCGTTGGCCCTTTCTCCATGGCGTCGATTGAGTTCGTCGATCCAGGCCCAGGAGGAGGTGCAAGTGATGAGCAGCGACCCTGGCTCGGGGATCGGATCGGATCGGCGGTTGGACGAGTCGAGGGATGAAACCAGAAAAAAAAAGAAGGAAACGAAACAGAAAAAGAGGAAAATCTTCAGCCCTGCCTTGTCCTGCACGTCAACCTTCGTCTGTTCTTTGGTTGGCTACTCTCTCTTCCGCGCGGGTTGGTGTCCGCTGGACTTTGGCTGTTTGTGCCAAGATCGGAATGGATGCCGGTTTCCTCAGCAACCATCTGAAGATGGGCCTTGGCCAGGCCGCCATCTTATCGATAAGATCTAGTGCCAAGACCCTGAGCCAAGATAGAACCGTTAGGTAGCCCAACCTGACCCACGACAACGACATCATGAACATCTGGAATCTCCTCCCCATCCCCTCCACCTCTACCGGAGAGTGGATCCAATGGAACGATTACCTACGTACATTAACTCCCAACAGATTCCAAGACCAATCAAAGCTTGATCTTGCGGATCTTGTATGTACGTGGCACTCTGAAACTTCTATCCGGCCCACGGAGGGGAGTTGGATTTGAGATCTCCGGACCGAAGGGGACGACCAAGGAACCAGGAGGAGGATGAGGCATCCACCCCAAACGGCGTACTGAGCTTGCAGAGGGTGTTGGTGTGTTTCCTCAGTGCCCATCATGCCCTAACCGACGAGTACATCGGGCATGGAAACCCTAAGCTCAGCCCTAACCTGGTAGGACAAGAGTGTGCCACCTTCGTCCTCTGAACGGCCAGCCACCACCTGGATCTTGATGACTGGCACAAAACTCGCTGCAACAGGATGACTTGCACATGGTTTGCAGCCAGGTTTGCAGCAGCATTGGCGCAGCCTCCACAACCGTCCCCCGCGTGAGAAAAGAGCGGTGACGAAGAAACCTGCCCATCCCATGGAAGCGGGGTCTTGCCTCCGGAATTTATCCACCGTTCGTCCATTCGACAGACAGAGAGAAAAGAGAGGGACGGCATGTCCAGTTGATGCACCTGTGCCAACATGCCACCTCAGACCCCCAGACCCCCCGGGCTGTGGCTAGTAGAGAGCAGCTGGAGACACTTTGCGCCGGTCGCTGCAGTCGCCGTAACATCGCTGCCACGGCAGACTTGAGCCCCACTGCATCGGAGCGGCGGGGGCCCAATGAGATCGGAGGAGGGCCAGTCGACGGCCCCACCCCCGAAGTGCGGGCGAGCCGACCAGGGCACTCCACACCTGCGGGTTCCATGAAAAAAATGTCTGGTCAAAAGCTTCGTCTGACCCGCTTTCCCCTCCTTCTGATCTTTTCTCTCCCTCCTCAATCCCAAACCCAATTCCACCACCACAGACAACGAAGTCGCCCTACCACCAGCAGCACCAAGTCAAACGTCACCCTTACTTCAAAACTTCGTCGAGATTGTTCAAGATGCCGTCGGCCGTCGTTGAGCTCTAAGCGCCCACTGCGGGCGTGCCAGTCTGCCCCGGCACGCCTGCAGTCCAGCAGCCTCAACGAGTATCACCAACTCTGCCAGACCCTCGACGAAGTTTTCTGCAGACTCCCTCCGTCTCGAGTCCGTCCCGCCGAGCTCGGGGGCGACTTCGACTTCCTCTCCGCGAACGGGAGAGTCTGCGATCGGATTTGAACACGACAGGTTTTGCGTTGCCATCACGGCCCTTCAGTCTCCTCCCTAGAAGCGACTCCGACACCCTTCACTCTCCTCACTAGAAACGACACAGACACATTTCAGGGACACCAAACCCGATCCTCCTTGCCCATCTACGACCGGCACCCACCTTTCCGCCCATCAATTGCTCTCTGTTCGACGTTACGAAAAAGATTTTCGCACCAACAAACCAGTTCGCCTTCCGACTTACCCCTCCATCTCGATCCTCGTCAGCAAGGTTCACCGCAGCTCGATCCCGGAGACGACCCGCTCTACTGAATAGCACCATCCCTGCACAATTGACCACAATGTCGCGCAACATCCGGCAAAAATACCCAGCCAAATCGGCCCGTGCGCCAAGCCGGCCGCGCCCGCGCCGGGATTCCGACTCGTCCTTGTCGCTTGACCTGTCCGACGACTCCGGGTACTCAGGTGTCGACGACGTTACCGATTCCGACGACGATGACGAGGAGCATGTAGTTGCGGCCGAGGAGGAGCACATAATATCCGATGCATTGCGAAAGCGATCATCGGCGCCCCCTCGGCCGCTCGACGACGAAGAAGACGATGCGGATGAAGAGAGCGAGGCAGACGATGACAACGATGTACTGCCAGACGATGCCCATGACGACGACGCCGACTCGGGCGACGACAGCGCCAGCTGGGAGGGCTTTCCATCGGACTCGGACGATGCTGGTCCTGGCGCGCCCTTCGCGGATGATCTGCTCGACGAGGTCGCTGCCCCCGTGGAGCGCCATGTTCGGTTTGCCGGCGTTCCCGACAGCGACTCAGACTCGACCACGACGGAGACCTCTGATGTTAATGACTTCTTTCCTGATATCTTCGTCGAGCAAAGCGCGCTGGACCCTTCGTTCCGCCGAGAGATTGAGAATGATGACGAAACCTCTTCCAACAGCTCATTCTGGGATTTTTACAGTGGCTCGCACGAGTTCAAGACCCACGATGTGGGCGACGTAGAGGACCCTGCTGAGGATTCTGCCACCCCCCGGCCGAGCGTGCCGCCCGCCGATGTGGTGACGCCAATTGCTTCCCGCACCACTGACATGCAGGAGCTCGACGGTTACGAGAGTGAGTTTGCCGGCCGATGTAGGGTTCTCCCAGTGCTAATCCATGCCGCCAGCCGATGGTGATACCACAGAAGAAGACACACCGGAGCCGATTATCCGCAAGAAGCAGCAGGCTCGCAGAGCCCATACCGTCGAGCCGTCTTCGGATTCAGAGACTGAGCGCCCAACACCTCGCCGTCCGGGTAAGCCCCGCGTCGGCCGGTTCAACCTCGACAGGTCCGATAACAAGCCCATCGGCGTGGTCGATCCTGCTACCGGCAAGATGATCATCTTCACCCCTCGGAGGACGAACCAGCTCGATCTCTCGCCCGAGTCTCTCCATGTGGACTTCTCGGCGCCCGACATGTCCTCCCCCCTGGTTAGGAACCCGGGCCTCGTCATGATGGGCGCCATGGTATCGTCCAATACCTTTGGCGATTTCATGAACATGCAGCCCATGGGCCCGACCGAGGCCTTCTTCCCTTACAACTCGGATCCCTTCGGTCTCGCCGATGACGACAGCGACGACTCGTACTTTGGCGTCGAGGAGGACGAAGAAGAGAGCATGCTCCGCATCGAGGACTTTGTCACATTTGGCGACGATTCATCCGACGAAGAATCAGGGGTCGAGTGGAACGACAACTTGACCTCGAGTCCTACTAGGCCCAGGACCTCGGGGAGCAGCGCGAGCGCCGCAACCGAGTCGGCCAATGTCCACCCGCTTCTCAGTCACTTTGATGGAAACTCCGACGTGGTCGGAGCTTTCCGCCGCAACCAAATCCACCAGCAGCTCATCTACAGTCACAAGGCTAGCCAAGAGTCGCTGTCCTTCTCGGCTCCTTACCACTTCGGCACGCTGCGCGGCATCAAGAAGGGACGCATGGAGTCCGTGACAGCGCCCATTACCCCTATCCGCAGACATAAGCGCTCCAACACCATAACTGGACTCAGCACGACCCCGGGCGCACCCCAAAGCAGTCCCCTCAGTGCTGCATCACAAAAGAGGAAGGCATCAGGCAATCCGTCCGACGCTGCCCATGCGCATAAGCGCCATCGGAGCATCTCGGACATGGAGGTTTTGAAGATCTGATAGATCTGGGAATTCCATGGGGAATGAGGCAATTACGCCAGAGGACGGCATGGCGGGGGTTGTGGTTGCGAAGTCGTCGAGAGTCGACTTGGCCTTCCCCGCCATCCCTGGCCTCGCAATGTATCAAACAATCTTGTACTTATGATCAACGCGATCATTGTTTCTTTTGTTGTTTAACCCGTACAATGCTAGCTCGTTCCATTTAGTTTGGTTCTCTTGGTCATATGTGACGCTCATTGTTGTCCTAGCTTCTGTCGAACCACTTTCAGGGGGACGGGTTTGTTTACTCGAGACTCTAGTTCCACAGTCCCCAAAGCCTCATGGCTGCCTGCCTCAACAAGCCATAGCCTCAACTGGGATAGGTGATTATGTGGTTTTGCATTGCCCTGCACAATTAGCCATGCAATGGCCACTGCCCACCCATTTAAAAAGACGGATGGGGAGCCTGGCAGCCTTGTGGCACGTCAGTGGTCAATCAATGGCCAACACCCTCTATGCAACGTGTGGGATGATCCCTCCCCTTTTCCTGCTGCACATATCCGTCCCGTGCTTACAGGATCGGTTTGTTGACGTATCGTTTGTTGACGCTGACGTCTAGACTTCTGATATATCTTGTGCTTGCCTCGCCGGCATCCTCAGAAGCTAATAATCCCTTGCTGATTTTGGCACTGTGGTGACGGCTGGAGAACAGAAGGCTGCTTGACGTTGGCAAGATGGTCGAGATTCCTCATCCAATGGCCCAGATAGGCCAGCACATTGACCACTTGCATGAATCCCTGATGCGGCTTCAGAAGCTCCTCGAACAGGACGTCCAAGACGCTCAGGACAGCGGGGCACCTCTTCCCAACATAAAGCTACCGTTTAGCCAGTCGAGTGGTCTGTCCGGGCTCCTGGACGAGATCAAGAAGACTTCTCAGGAGGTGTCCCGCTTGCCCGAGCAGCAGGAGCTCGGAATTCTGGCTCGTTCTTGGGAATCGGATTTCCATAAACCCTTCTTTGCGCTTGCGTGGTTCGATGACCCCGCAGAAAACGCCGCATCTCTTGTGCGTGAGATTGAGGTCTACCGCGGCATCGTTCGCGATTATCTCCGATCAACGGCGACAGGCAACGTCTACGGCAGGAGAAGTCAGCAGGAGCAAAACCTTTCTGGGTTCAATATGTCCACATCCGCCGGCTCAAGCTGCTCGCCGCCCCATCCCGCGTTGACAAGCCCGCAAGTCCGGCGAGAATACAGTGTCCTTTTCGTGGATCCGTACAATACCGGGCGGAGTGTGTAAGTGTGCTTGCCGACTTGCTGTCATGGCATGTCGAAATCCACGACTGCAAAGAGTCCTATCACGACATTCCTGTCCCGGCTGACCTCCCCTTTTCCAGAGTCGCACAAGCCTTGCTCAACCTGCTCGGACATCTCACGGTCCAAGCAGGCGGCGACTGGCGCGTGAGCGCTGCTCACTCGGCAGGGTTCTTCGTCCTCCGACAGAGCGAATGCGTCAGCGCCATCAGTCGCTTGGATTACAGCAGCGATCGTTCCTTGTGGAAGCCTTGGTGCAGAGGCGGGGAGCCCCCGAGGCCCGCAGCCATGGCTGTCGTCTTTACCCACTGGGCACGCTATCCTTTCACTGACGCCGTCCGAAAAATGACGATTGCGCACAGGTCCCGCGGCCTGGATGCGGGGATCTTCTCGGATTATGACTTTATCGTTGCTTTCACGTCGAGAGAGCAGGAGAATCTGACCAGGCTCAAGGCCAAGCTTGAGGCCATGCATCAGAGTCGTCAGGCCGAAGCTGGCACCGGGTCGCGGTTGAACATGGAAAGAGCTCGCGTTGTGCAGCTCGGGTCGTATCTGCCACGGAAGGGCGGTGAGGTTCGAGAGATTCTAGTGCCCCTCAGGATTGATCCAGCTGTTGAGTGGGAGTTGTGGGAGAATAAGATGGGGGAGATCAAGGAGGCGTTGGAAATGTTTCTACGGCAAGAGGTGGGATGGATCCCTCCGATCAAGGGGAGTTCTGTCGCTGTGTGAGCTGAGATCGTCATGGTTGAACAGTAAACTTAGTTTCGATGGAATACATTGACGCTGAGTACTGCTGAAGTCAAAGGCCTTGGACTCGGCAATACTACAGTCTACAGGTAGAGGCCGGGAAGCTACCGAGCGTCGGTCCTAGCCAGCGTGACGCGCCGAGTGTTTATAGGGTATGTCATCTTCAGGAGGTTCATAATAGAGGACAGCGCAAGCCGGCCAAGCAGCACTCCCGGATAAAGCGTACCTGTATTTTACGGACCGCGGTTGGAGGAATAATCCCGAGGACGACGAATGGGTTGTTTAGCCATAGGCCGAGAGCACCGAGTCCTCAAATCACTGACGTTTCCACATATAAGAGTGTGGGGGAACATTCAGTATGTTACGAATTACCTGGTTCTAGTCTGCTGACCTTGTCAATATCATTGCCTCCCTGTTTCTGGCGTGGCTACTAAGTAGCACACCTCCCTAGGTATCTGCTTAGGTGTTCCTCATCCACTTAGGTCCCTTAATCGAGCGTAAAGGGGTATTGCTCAGGTACAAGGTGCAGGGCTCAGATTCCCGACATGCCACCGAGAGGAGAGAGAGAAATTGACACCTTTGTGTTGGGGTTTCATAATGCAGTGTGTAGCCGCTGAGGCGTGCTGCAGACCAACGCGAGTCCCGTCGAGTTGTCGCTAGGTGTCTGCATCCCCAGCAATGCATCCAGAGGAATACGATTAAGGCTGAACTACCCCATTCATTGCCCAAGGATTTACCTAGCCTCCTCGTCAGCTAGGCCTCCAGCTCGACTACTAAGCATGTCCGAACGTTGGATGCGAGGTCTTGGATTTCTTGGCTGTAGACTCCCAAAACCTTGGAAGTGACGTCACTGTCTGTCCAGGTGACTATCACAAAACACATATCTACCGACCTGCGGGCTCTCCGTATCTCCTGTAACGCATCCGGCTTCCTCCCCAGGCAGTACTCCGTCTTACTGACCACAAAAGTCTATCACAGATACCCAAGGGTCAACATCTTGCATCAACAACATCATGGTTCTCCAAAGCCTCCTTTCCCAGCTGCTGCTGGCTTCACTCGCCCTCGCCGCTCCGGTTGCCCCCAATGCCCTGGACAACAGTTGGCAGTATGGCACAGGGGGTGGTCTCTTGGGGCTTGTCATCTTTCTTCTCGACATTATTGTCTTTGGTGAGCATTTGTTTGACCCATTGCTTCCGGTGAACCATGCTAATCCCACATCTAGTTGAGGTCCTCAAGTCCAATCGGACCCCTGCGCAAAAGTTGATTTGGTGCTTGGTTGTCTTCCTCTTCCCGGTCCTCGGCCTGATTGTCTACTATCTGTTCTCCAACCGGGATGCCCACAGACGAGACGCGGGGTACGAGGCGCTGGCGTGATGCATATTACGGAAGCACGCTGTTGGAGACCTGAGCAAGATATTGGAAGGGTCGGATCCGGGACTTTTGTGTGGATTGTTGAGAGGATGCGGCCAAATACCTAGGTAGGTATTCCTACAAGGAGGTATTAGCGGATTTCATGGTTGATTGGGGCATTGGGCGAGGTGCTGCAGTCTGAAATATGATCAGACTTTGGCATATTAGTATGTCGTAACCTGGAGATGAAAACGTGCTCCGGGGTACTTGAATCATGCCGACTCTGAACATTAGCCTGTTGATCAATGCGAATTATGTTAGACACCTTTAGATTCCGTCTCAAGTAATGGAATCTGCCGAGTGCATTGATGACGAACGGCAAAGCTGCGCGAACAAGTCCACGGGATAAATTCTGAGTTTCCACCAACGGTCCGACGCGACCGCGTATTAATTAACGGCCCCATCCACGGCTTCTGCGGAACTGCCAGATGCGGCACCGCGGAGGGTCTATACAAAACGCATTCGATGGAAGTGGTGCGCAATCCAGGATGGGGAATTACTCCCCGTGAAATAGATGGAGCTCCACGATTCAGGAGAAACATGTATAAATATCACGAAAAGTCCGCATGATTCCAGGCGTGTATTGATTTCACCGTCCAGCCCCCTTGTGTGCCCATCTCTCTCACCCTCGTACACGCTTGCTGCCCACCATGGTCCGTCACGCCGCCCTCGCCGCTCTCGCTCTCCTCCCCTTCTCCCTCGCTCAAGTCACCGTCTCGGAGGACTTTGAGTCTGGTTGGAACCAAGCGGAATGGCCCACGTATGCCCCTGATTGCAGCCAGGGCGGCCGCGTCAGCCTCGACAGCAGCACGGCGCACAGCGGCAGGAACTCGGTCAGGGTCGATGGTGCTGGTGGCTACTGCGGGCACATCTTCTTTGGCACCGACAAGATTCCGAGTGGTGACCTTTACGTCAGGACCTGGCTGTACGTCTGATCAATAAGGTGCACTGGAATAACTGCATTGCTAACCTTGATTACCCCGTTCCAGTAAGGCCTCTCGTGCCTTCACTGACGCCCATGTCACCTTCATCACCATGCCAGACCCGGCCCAGGGCACCAAGAAGCACCTCCGCATCGGCGGCCAGAACAGGATCCTGATGTGGAACCGCGAGCAGGACGACGCTACTCTCCCAGAACTCTCGCCGCAGGGTGTTGCTTCCTCCGCTCAGCTCCCCGCGAACCAGTGGGTGTGCTTCGAGTACAAGGTTGGCGCCGATGGGTCCATTGAGACATGGCTCAACGACGCTCCCATCTCCGGCCTGACGTACGGCCCCGGAGTCAGCAACCCGTATGCCAACCAGTGGCAGAGGAGCAGCATCAGGCCTCGTCCCTCGGCCGTCTACTTTGGCTGGGAATCGTACGGCGGGGACTCCAACACTTTCTGGTATGATGACATTGTCATCAGCTCGTCTCGGATTGGGTGCCAGTGAGGTGTTGGCGGAAGGGTTGGAGTATGGAGAAGAGTGATGGCATGAACACAATGCGAATAAAAAACCTAAGTATGACATCAGTCCCGTCAGCCAGATGCCTTTGTGACTACAGTGATCTACATCTACAGCACGATCTCGCCTAATTTCATGAGCACGCTCTCGATAAATCGAACCCCAACGATGAGTCCATCCTCATCTCGGGCCCCATCGTTTGCAAAGTCGGCGCTGTCTTCGTCCAGGCAGGTCAGACAAGCAACGACGACGGAGGTGTAGCGGTCCCCCATGGCAGCTGGAAGCTCCTCTCTTGCCAGAGCCAACAGCGTATCTTTGATCACCGCTCGTGTTTTCTGCGGCCAAGTTACCATGTCGAGCTTCTCTAGGTCCAATCCCAGTAGTTCCGATGGCTGTGCCAACTCGACGTTCTCATCACCGCCCTCGCCGTCTTTGGATCGCTCATATTTCACGAGAGACCGCCACAATCCGATCTCCAGTAGGCACACGCCCAGGCTGTAGATGTCGTGCTGCATGACGTAGTTCTCGTTGGCGATAGGTCCTTGTCGGCTCGAGTGCCTGTACAGATTCCGCTCAAAGGACGTATCTCCCACCCGCAGTGTTTGGTAGTGCTCTCTCCTGAACCCGTCGAAGCCCAAAAGAAACACTCGATGTCGCCAGGCAGGACCGTCACGAGTTACGCCCTGTTCGTCACCCTTCTCGGGGGATTGAAAGAGCACAGTTGACTCTGGCCGAATGTTCTTGTGGACCAAGTTGCATACATGCACGAAGCTGACGGAGCTGGCCAGACTTTGCGCGATTTCCAGCCGAGCGGTTAGGCTTGGGGGGCAGGCTCCCGTCTTTCTCCAGGGGGCTTGTCCTTGATTTGGGATGTGGCGACCCGACGACATTTCTCTCTCTGAGCGGAGCAAGGCCTCTCGCAGGGTGCACAGAGACGGGAGGCTCGTTGATGATTTCTCGGGGGCGATCGAGGTTGATGGCGGAACCCAACACGATGGGGGCCGAAACACGAGGTGGATTGCGGCAAGCCGGCCTGTTTGGGTCGACTTCTCCTTGACGATCCCGTGGCATCTCAAGAGCCCAAATGTCTCCGGGTCGACAGCTTTCAGGGTGCGGGCCAGGTCCTCGGCATCTTTCCGGGCAGCGGCCAAGTCATGGCGCGGCGGATCGAGGACAATAGAATCGACCAGCATCCACCGGGCCGTGCCTTCTGACGCCGTAGTGCTGGTAGAAGTTCGCAAAAACGTTCGAATGGATCCGTCCGTATACGGGACCGGGGTGGTTTTGGACGAGTCGAAGTCGCGGCTAGGGAGCGTGACATGGACTTCCTTCTCGGAACCGTACAGGGCTCTGCGGAGCTGTGAGAGCGTTGACAGAGAACGGGCAGCAGGCGCCGGCTTGTCAGCAGTGCTGGGAGCCGGTAGAAATGTTTTACGGACATCATCCACCTCCGTATCGATTATGCGGTCACTGATGAGGGTGATCAAAAACCAGGTAGGGTCATAAAGGCGCTGCCACTGCTCAAGTCCGGCGATCATATCGTCGAGAGCCTTGTTCCAGGCGTATTTTAACGGACGTGGTTTGGCGTCTGCTTTCTGAGAGAGGGTAGATTCTAGCTTGTCCAGTGTCTCTTGAAGCGTGCTGGACAACCTCTTCAATAGAGCGTCTTGCACCCGGCGTTGCTCGTCATTCAGAATCTTCGATACGCGCTTGATCACATGGAGTTGAGCTTCCGTTCTGGTCCAGATGGCGTCCAGCTGCAGCAGTTTATCGTCCAAGTCCTTGTGTGCCCTTCTCGCTGCTCGGCAGAACTGGACAAGTTTGCTGCCATACCTTTCCGTCTGTCAGTTAAGTTTGAGGATTGAGGGGTTAATAGTGCCCATTTGGACCACTGGTTCGCAATCATACCTGATGCAGACGTCGATCAAGCCCGTTATCCCCAGGGCACCTAGGGCGAGTTCTGCCATCTTGGGTGAAGGATGGTTATCAGGTGGAAGATGGGGAGCAAGTTAGTTGTAAGACGGAGCATATAAGATGAGGTAGGGAGGTATGTACATACCTAGGTAGGTACATCTCAACGGTTGAGGTCATTCAGAAACTCAAGCGGGGCCAACGTCAGGCTCGAAGCAGCGTATGCATGTCACATCCCCTGGAGGGATTAGCGGCACTTGCATGAACGAGCCCGCTGCACCCACTGGAAATTCGATGCTAGAGAAGGCTTGGGAACTACCTTAGGTACCGGAGGGGTAAGCCGCAGGCTCCGTGTTACTCAGGATGAGGTTAAGTTGACTACCCCAGGCTAGCCATACAGTCCGTCCAAGTTTCTCACTCCCTGCTAGGTATGCTTCTCATGGATTGAAGATAGTTCCGCGCCCTGAAGTAATACCTATGTGGATATTCACAGTTGATTCTTGGGCATTCTCATGAAATATGAGCTGAGAACCCAGGTGCGAACTTCTTAATGAGTTTTGATAGTGATGCTGTCCACACGTACTAATTGCCTGATTACACTAGCCTGTTGTTTTGGTTTGGTGTGAGGATAGTGCTAAGCTCGTGATGGATGCTTGGTTTCAAGATCGAGTGACTGAGAGAAGCTGTGTTCCGAGCTTCGACGTTATGATCGCTAAGAGACTCGGCAATCATGATGAGATCAGAATTTTGGTCGCAGGGAAGCAACACTAGCAGGTCTGTTGTATACTTCAGAAACCAGAAGTCTGGTGCTGAGGCTGCTGAACACCTGGGAGGTCTGAGCTATTTCACCCTGGGATCACTCTCATATCAATGCCCAACTTCGCTTACCCCTGCCCAGAAGGTGGAAGGCTGAAGATCGCACGACAGCGTATCGCTGCGCAAAAGCGGCACAGGCTGGATCATTGTAAGGCAAGAATCGAAGCCCAGATAAGCTACGTCCCCAAGTCACACAAGATGTCTGCCCTGGCAACAATGAGTTGCGGTGTCGCTCACTCACTCTTCCACTGCGAGCGAGCTGACAGGCACCCACGAAACCCCACCTGTCTTGTCCAATGAAGGCTTCAGCATGCGCCAACACCGCTAGCGGCGCGGTTTTGGAGCTAAAATCTGACATTCAGGGGTGGCCGTCCGTCATAACCCGTTGATGAATGAGGACATTAATTCAGCTTTCCTTCTCTTGTGTTGTTGAGTCTAAGTAACCGTTACACTCTTGCAACAACAGACCAGCATCGACATGGCCTGGTAGACCACAACCTACCCATATACAGTGCGACCCATTCCCTCATTACGCTCTTCCCCTCGTTTTTCCACATCGCCTGTGCAGGCGTGCCGTTCCGATCATGAAGGCGCGCGTTTTGCTCGCCTTGATAGGCGCCCTTGCGACTCTAGCGACGAGCGACGACACGCCGGATAAGCGGCGCGGGCTCGTCTCGGTCAGCAACAAGGACTTCCCTGAGGACGATGCCATCTGGGTGCGCAAAGGGTCGCCAATTTCGTGGTACCACAACTTCCATTGGGATGTGACGGCGGCGTACGCAAACATCCCCCAGGATCAACTCGAATTCGTCCCGACCATGTGGGGCGGGGGCGTCAACGACACCGAGTTCCTAGACAACCTGACCGAGATGATACGGCCGGAGGGCGGCGGCGAAGGGCGCGCCATCTCCCACGTCATGGCGTTCAACATGCCCGATCTGCCGTTCGAGTATGGCGGGAGCAACATGACACCCGCCGACGCGGCGCGCTCGTGGGTGCGCAATCTGCTACCGCTCCGGCAAGAGTTCAAGATTAAGCTTGGGCTGCCGCTGGTGGGCGATCCGCGCGGCGGTTGGATTGATCCTTTCCTGCGCAACTGTTCGGAGCTCAACAAGGGCAAGGACTGCGAGTTTGACTTTGTCCCGCTCCATGCGTTTGGGCACTTTGGAATGCTCAAGGACCAGATCGGGAAGTTCTCATCTGCGTACGTGAAGTTTACTGAGAGACGACAGTTCTTGAGCGCGACCTGCTGACGGACGAGGCCAGATTCCCCGGCAAGCCACTCTGGGTGGTCCAGTTCGGCTACCCCGAGCAGAACCTGACGGCGACGCAGGAATACTACAACCAGTCGATCGCCTACCTCGAGAAACATGAAGCGGTAGCACGGTACAGCTGGTTTGGGGCGTTCCGCAGCACCGTATCCAACGTCGGACCCAACATGGCCATGCTGGATCCCTGGGGCAACCTGACCGATATTGGATCCTGGTACCTGGGCGGCGAGGCTACCGGCACGCCTGCCATGCCCAACGATGTCCCGAGCACTGACCTGTGCACCGTCGACCACCCGTGCGGCGCGACCAACTCAGCGGTGACTGCGGCGGGAGGCCCGTGGCTGAGCCTTTGGAGCGGTGTTGCTGCTCTCGGCTTGATGATGGTGTTGTAGAATCCCGTCCAGCAGCCGGTTACCTCGGGCCTCGGGCCGTTGATGTGATTATTATCTTCTTCCCTTAACTTGTGCACATGGGAGGCATCGGGTATCTTCAGCTGCCGATGCCAGTGGCTAGGGTAAGAGATGTCGAGTTCTATCCCCAAATCTTGTAATGCGTACTTCGTATGTCAGTTCTTGCGGGCACAGCATGACGGTAGTACAGACCATAGGGTACACAGGTATCTAAGGTATATTTTCAGTCAATATACATAGATTTTAGAGGCTCCTGGGCCGCCATGATATGGATTCTTTGGACTCTAGCGCTCTATAGGAGGTGTCCTAGCTTGTTTTGTTGACTCGGCTCCACGGCGATGGAGGAGGGTTAGGGTTTCCCTGCACCTGTCTGGGCCTCGAAACCGCCACGTTCCGCTTTCGGTTGACCGCGCTGGACTTCATCCACCCTTCCTCTGGAGCTTTCCTCCCACCACCTCTTGTCTTGCGCCACCCACCTGCGTTTGTGAGCATTCGGCGCAAGATGCACAGGTCCGGGTCGTAACGTCGACCGATATTCACGCGACCGAGACGACTTACCGCGACCGGCACAATGGCGATGCGCTTGTCGCTGGCGGCCATGCGGCTCTGGGCCTTGATGGCCACCTTGCTGGCCGCAACAGTTCTTGCCGTGAGCCGCGAAAGCGAACTTCCCTCCTACCATTACGGCGCCGCGATCCCGGTCGAATGCATGAACCGGAGCTCGTGAGTCTGATCCTGGGTTTGGGCATTCAAGATATCCCCCATGTCTGACATGTATCGCCTCTTAGGGAAACGGGAGAGCACATCGAGAACGCCGCCCACGAAATCCAATTCGTTCCGTTTCCCGCGTGCAACGAGACCGGCAAGCCCCTCGAGTTCTATTACGGCATTGAGGAGGAACGCAACTGCACCATCGCCATGGTGGACGACCCCTTGTTCCACCTGCTCGAGTTCTACATCCACAACGATGCCCCATTGTCCTGCCGGCTCCCCGCCCGTCCACCGCCGCAACCCCAGGTCGTTGGCGAGAAACCGCCCCCGCAGGAGTACATCCCGTTGGTGTTCGCCCTGGCTGGAACGTTGCAACTGAGCCACATGCACATCAGCACGCACCTCAACGTCCTGATCCACAGCACCCCCAAGCATCACATCCAGCCGCGGGACAGCGGCGTGCTGGACAGCGCCACCGCGTATAGCACGAGCCCGCGAGCCGCCCACCTTGCCGGGAGCAGCACGCGCCGTCTTGTCATCGGCGATCCTCTGCCCCTCAGCTTCAGCGTGCGCTGGTTTCCCACGCCGGACTTGCCCAAGGTCGCCGGCAAGGTGGAATGGTCCGGCATGGGCGGGCATGTGTATGCGAGCACCGTGTTTTACAGCCTCGTGTCATTCTTCGCCGGTGCCGTGGTCGCCAGCGCCTACTTCTTTGGTTCCGTGCTTCCCCGCCGCTTGAGAGGTCGTCGTCTCGGCGGGGCCACTCCTCTGGGGTACGGTTTGAACGGCGTCGGCAGCGGTTGGGGTTACGTTCCGAAGAGGAATGTTGACTGATTGTTGGGTGATGGGTGGGATTCATGTCTGTCGGATGTTGATGGGTCAAACCATATTAGATGGCGGGTTATTAACAGTATAAAGATACCAACAAGGCGTTTTGGGGTTTGAAAGCTCTCATTTTGATATCCGGACTCGATATTTACAACATTGTTTTGACCTCTTTCCAAGAAAACGGTCAACCCATGGCTTCTCGTAACCAAAATTGGCCATCACCCCCTACTGCGACTTTTTGTCGTTTCCAATCGCATCAGCTCTCCTGATACGAGCGAGAATCCGACTGCCCATGTCAACTGCCCCAAGGATCGCTGTCATGCTGTCAGCAATGAAGACTGCACGCTGGGACTCGAGGATCACTTACGGATGACAAGGAACGGTCCGTAGAGCTGAAACTGCATTTCCCGCTTGATGGCGGTCGGGTACAAGGCGTCGTCCAGGTAGAAGGTGTTGTGAATGCACACAAGAGTCGTGAAAGCCATCTCCAGGGCGTACGCAAAGAAGAGCAGCTCATCTGCTCCAGACGTGCCCTTGCGTTGGACGCCGAGGCGGTACACGCCGTACAGCGTCGTCGGCAGCAGGAAGACAAGCTCGAGGTAGAGGAAGAGCCGGATCCAGTTGTCATGCCCACCCGACGTCTCTGGCGTCCATTGCAGGATGGGGTCATTGTACTTTTGCATGTACCACTCCTTGACTCCCCAGAAGAAGTGCAGCGGTGAGCCGGCGGGCTGGTAGATCCAGGCAGGCCATACGACTTCCAGCAGATCCATGACTAGGGAGGATTGATGTGAGTTTGGATGTCTGACGGTGAGGATACTTGGGGGACTTACAGAGGATGATGATGACCTGCTGGATGAACCAAGCCAACCAGGCTTTGTTCTTCCAAGTGATAGTATACGTCGCCATAGCTGCTCCTAAATCCTGGATTTCCTAGCTTCAAGGCGCCTCTCTGAACCTAGACAAAGTCTTGACTCGCTCAAACAAGGGGAAGTGGTTGGGCTTTTGAGAACTCAAGTCAGGTTGAAGTTCAGCGTCACGCCGCGTCACCAACGCAGGCGCAGAACAGGGGTGTCCACCTTGGCCGAGCCTGCTGCAAGGATGTTGCATCGGCGATCTCAGAAGACCTTGTCCTCTGCGACGATGATCTCGAACCTCGAGCTCCCAAGGAAGCTCTAGACTGGGCATTCAACATGTGCCGACTTGACCTTCGAGGATACTCTGTGTTCTTTCTATCTAGGTGTAAAGTAGGTAGGGTACCTCTAGGTATGTAGGTACAGGTACTTAGCCCGGAATAGGTACGTACTAGTATTTGACGGTCGTCACCAAACCCGGGTCTTGTTTTCTCGTCAGAGATGCTTTGTTCTGGCCCGTTGACAAAGCTCGCGAACCCCTGTCAGCCTTCTCGCAGGAAACCAGCCCGCCACGTGCACCCAATTGTCCTCCCAAGACATGAGGGTTCTCAGGCCTTGATGTCCCCTCCAAGCTTGTGGTTGATTGTCCTCCATAGAGAGCAAGTTCGCATTTGCATCCTCCCTTTTATCACAGCTCCGCTTCAGGCACCGGCGGAGACTCTTCAGGGGCTGCCAAGCTCCAGAAAGTCTGGATTACGTTATGCGAAAGCCAAAATTCGACCCCTTCTCCCAGGCCCAACGGGCGGTATTTGACCTCTTGGTAAATCAACATCAAACGGTCTACCTCATTTCCTCCAAGCTCCTCGTGCCCTAATGCAAATGCGGCCAGAACATCCGTGACATAGATCCATAGCGCTATGGGAGGCGACTCCGACTTCGCCGACAATAGGTCCTGTACCTCGTCCGACGACGACGACGACCCCGAGGCCGCCCTACACCCGGACAACGACGATCCCGACAACGTGGCGCCCCTACTTCGACTACGACGTCTCCCTCCCCAGGGCAGCGGTGGAAACGATGGTGGTCCGTCCTCCTCGCCCGGGGAGGGCGTCCCGATGTCTGTCTACATGATGATGCACCGGTGGGTGGTACTGTCGGTTCGTGCTGTCCGAACGGGGCACTGACTTGGGTGGGCAGGATCCGGCGTCTGGTAATCGCAGCTATTGGTATGCGCCTGAAGACTTCCCGGGTTAAGTGTATGAGATACATCGGTCTAACGCACCCGCAGACGACACCTACACGCTCGATGAACTGCGCGCGCCGCAAATGGACCACCAGGTTGTGCGCCCGCTGGTGGACCGACTATACAATCCCAAAGACTACGCCGTTGGTCAGTTTGGTCACTTATTTTGGCTCTGGGCGTTTCTCTGACGGGTGTCTGCCTTCAGTATACTGCCTGCTGGCGAACCGAATCCAGTTCCTCCGCCCACGCGCCCGCGAGTCTCTCCAACAAGGCGTCAACGCATCTCGCGCAATGCTGTGCGAGATCCTGGCCACTCGCGTTCTCCGCCGATTCCACGAAGACCACGCCGGCCGCTCCGGCCTTCTTTTGCTCGCAAACATTTTGGTATCGGGCTTTGACCCCTGTGATACCGCCCCTGAACCTGTCCGGGCGCGTCGGCCGCAATGGGCTGTCCAGGACCGCGGCGGCCACGAACGAAAGCTTACGGCGCTAGAGCTTGCCATCATCTCCGAGAGCAAGATGTTCATCAAGTCGCCGGCATGCCAGATTCTTGTCGATGCTGTCTACAAGGGGGTCGTTGTGTACACCCCTCTGTCGTTCGTCGACTTTCTCCCGGACCACTACAAGCACCACCCTGTGTCGCTCTACGACCCCCGGCACGCCCCCATTTTCAACCATCGCCGCCTCATCGTGCCGCAGATTAGGAACGCCATCGAGCTGATGCACTTCGCCATCCTGTTGGTCCTCTATATGCTGACGGTGGCCCATTATGGGTTCCGCGCCGAATTATCGGGCCTACGGCTGTGGGAAACAATCTTCAACATCTTCGCGGCAGGCTGGGTCCTGGAGCAGTTTGCCGCGATTGTCGAGCATGGCTGGGAGGTTCACGCGCAGAACCTGTGGTCTTTCCTGGACGTCACCTTCGTCGTCATCTACGCCGCTTACGGCCTGGTCCGTGTATTCGAGCTCCTCTTCGTAGAGGACGCCTACTACGCGCTTCCCGTCCTGTGTACGGCCGCCCCGGTTCTCCTCACGCGCATCGCCTTCACCCTGATGCCCAACAACATCGTCTTCATCGCCCTACATGCCATGATGCGCGACTTCACCCGCCTCACCTTCATCGCGATTTGGTGCTTCGCCGGCTTCGTCATGGGCCTTTTGTTCCTTGCCCGGACCAGCGGCGATGACTCTTTGAATGCCGGCGTCACGTGGGCCACGATTACGAAGTGGCTCCTTTGGTAAGCGGCCTCGTTGCACAGTATCCATCCGAGAGACTAACATATGCCTGCCCTCAGGATCTGGTTCGGACTCGACGGCACGGGTATCGAGCGTGCTGCGGACTTCCACCTTCTGATGGGGCCCATGCTGATCATCACTTTCGCCTTCCTCGGGAACACCCTGTTCCTGACTATCCTCGTCGCCATCCTGACCAACACTTTCTCCAAGATTATGGACAATGAAGCCGCCGAGGTCCAGTTCCGCCAAGCTGTTTTAACCTTCCAAGGCGTCAAAAGCGACGCCATCTTCTCCTACCCGCCGCCGTTCAACGTCATCGCACTTCTCGTACTTCTGCCGCTCAAGTTCTTCCTCGGGCCCCTGTCTTTCCACCAGGTCAACGTGGCCGCCATCAGGACGATCAACGCGCCGGTCCTCCTACTCATCGGGCTTTGGGAACGACGCAACGTATGGGCTCGCCGGTCGAAACCGTTCACCTTCAGATCGTGGCGTTACTTTCCCAGCCTGTCGCCGCATACCGACATCCAGGCGGTGTTTAGCTCGGAGCCACCGCCCGACGTCATCGATGCGCTCGAGAAGATGGACGTACTCCACGACATGATGCCGATGGACCGTGTCTCGTTCACTCAGTCCCCGAAAGAATTTCGCGGCCCACCCTCTGCTGTACGGCGGCGTCGGCACTCCAACAGCAGCAGTGTCCGGAGGTTTGATGAGTAGCCACAGAATCATTAGACCTCTGGCACCGAAACACAATGTTCCAACATCCACCCCGCCTGTTCACATTCGCCGATGATCAAGTGTGCCATATGAGTAGTGCGTAAACTGAGGCCCATGCGCTGACGACTCCGGACGAGCCTTGTTCATCCCCTGACCCATTATGCCCCACGTCATGCCGTCCATGCGCAAAGTTGCGGTCCAAGGACGAGTCCTCGACGCCCCAAACGAGACCGCCCGGCCATTTCATGCTCCCATGCTGTTGAGGATCAGGCCTATTGTCTCCCTCATCTTTGATCATGGCGATTTGTGACACGCCCCAGTGCGTACCGATTCATCCCTCTCCCATACCCACTTCATCGGACCAACTTCGACAAACACGAACCGCCATCCTCGTAAGGTGCACAGAACAAACACAGACACAGGATCATGCTTCTGAGACAACTGTCCCATAGAGCAACCTTCGGACCTCTTCGCCTACCTCCCTGGCCGCGTCCCGCGCTCCCTGAGCCCAAGCTGACATTTGGACCCAGCCATGGATGAGGTCATCGTGATGATGCCAAGCCACTCGTACTCCTGCTTTAGTGAGCTTTTGCGCGTACTCAATGCCGACGTCCCGTAATGGGTCGAAACCGTTGGTGACGATGATGGCAGGTGGCAGCCCTGCAAGCTCGGCTGCACTCTGCATCCCTGGGTTCACATATCTGTCCAGAGGTGATGGGCCTGCGTGTGAGTTATTAATTCGGGGCATCCCGGTCACTCGGGGAAGAAATTATGGCATGCTTAGGAGACACTTGCCGTTTGGCCGTGGCAGATAATGGTCCCAAAACCCAAAGATGCCGTTGCACTCCAAGTAATAGCCCGAGGTGTTCTCTTTCGCCGCGAGCGTGTTAAACGGGAGCCGGGCCACGGGGTACAGAAGGACCTGGCCAGCAAGCGGCTTCTTTCCTTCGTCGAGCCGCCGAAGACAGATCGCAGCCGTCATGTTGCCCCCGGCTCCATCCCCACCTCCGGCGATCCGCTCAGGATGCACCCCTCGGATCTGTCCCGCATTTCCTTGCAACCAGTCGATCACGGCCGAGTACTCGTCTAGTTGAACTGGATAGCGGAACTCAGGGGCCAGTCGATACTCCACCGCATAGATCTGCAAGACATCACACAAAGTCACTAGCCTGGCCCACGGCGCATGCCGGCGCTCTGACCTGCACATGTCATACCTGACAGCCAGACACTTCGGCGATTAACCTCAGGCCGTTCTCGAATTCATCGACGCAGCCAACTGTGTACCCTCCCCCATGAAAGTAAATAAGTGCCCCTGCTTCGTTTCTGGCTCTCCGTCCTTCCCCGGACACGGGGTAGAAGACACGGATAGGGAGAGTTCCGTGCGGCCCGCGGATGGCGGTGAACTCGACGTCTCCTATTGGGTTGATCTTGGCCTTGGGGAGCTTGTGGAAAGAGAATACTTCTGTGTGTCGCTGGCGCTCGTCTGTAAAGTTCTTTGCCCCTCCGAGCTCGAGATCCGGGTGGTTGGCGAGGAAGTCTGCCAAAGCTCCATTCACCATCCGAGCCCTCGTACCAACGTCGGGAATCGGGGAACTTGGCATCCTGCACGGAACCGGGACTTTGAGAGAGATATGCGCGAATTGGAAACAATTTGATTGGGGCTGGTTGGATTGGATAGCTGGTACAAGACGTTCCTGGTTCCCGAGTCTACCTGAGGCGGGAACATATGACTCGGTAATATCTAGGAGTCTTTGTGCTCGAACGTATATCCCTACAAGTGTGACGTCATGCAGGGACCTGCGACGGATTGCTCCGTTAGTTCAGGCGCTTCAATTCACTCCTGGGCACCTCCTCATAGTCACATAGCCAATTTTAGACTCAACATTATCGCGAAAGATTAAAGGCCCCGGGAGGTATCTCTACGTGGCGATGCTAAGTAGGTCGATTGGCATCCTTATAACCTGGCTTCCATGGCACAGTGTTGACCAACCTTAGGACGCGACCCACTTCGCATTCCAGCGACCGAGATCAACTTCCCTGAGACTCATGTTGGGAGGTTAAGGACCCTATGGTTAGCAATGACCAGGAGTCTACATACACACCTGAGATGATGTTGAAGGCCATTCGTGGTTGGAGATGTTGATCGAGATAGTCGGTCCCCCCGATGAGGCCACAGGCATCCCCGTTTCCCAAACTGGAATCCCGGGCCAATGAGGGGTTTGTTGACATTCGATATCACACATCCACCAAACCATGTCGCGTTTTTGAACGATCAACGCGTCTTCCCCCCACCTGATTCATTTCGCCTGTCCCAAACTCCCAGAACAATCAACCTGGCAGGTATTCGTGAGTCGAAAAGCGCAGTCGCAGCGCAATCATCTTTTTGTTGCCTTTGCACCGCCGATTTGCGGCATGCATCTCAACTAAACGCCGTGCGTTGCATGGGCCCCGGTCGCGCGGCAACCAACCCCCGGACTGCATCCAAACAAAACCGAAAACACCAACACAACCCAGCAGATCCCACAGCATCCAGATCGCCCCTGAACAGACATGGCAGACCCGACCAGGGAGGGACTGGCCTGGGAAGACAACGGTCTCGGGCCAGAGCCGCAGTGGATGCGAGACCCGGACATCCAAGCCGTGGGCCGCGTTTGCTGTCAGCACCTGGGCGTCACCCTGGACGAAAACGGCAGTTATGGCGACTCCCGCATCTCCCTGCACGCTGATGGGGCATTCAACAAGCTGTACCGCGTCCAGACCCGGCGCGGCGACTTCATTATGCGCGTCTCGCTGCCCGTGGACCCTCGGCAGAAAATCCGCGGTGAGGTGGCCACCCTTCGGCTGGTGCGGCAAGCCACCAACATTCCGGTGCCGCATGTCGAGGCCTTCGACGACCTCCGCCGCAACGAGATCGGCTATGAGTGGATTCTGATGCAGAAGATGCCGGGCATCCCGGTCTACTACCGCTGGCGCAAAATGTCCATGAAACAGAAAGAAGCTCTGACCATCCGGGTAGCCGAGTTCCAGGCCCAGCTCTTCCGCTGCGGCAACCAGGGCAACGGGTTCCGGGGCATTGGCACCCTTGGGACGAGCGTCGAACCGGGAGCGGGCCCGACCGACCCTGGGCCCATCGTGTCGACCTTCTTCTTCACAGGCCAACGGTACCACTACCCCGTGTCTCGCGGACCCTTCGCATCCAGCCACGACTGGCTGCGCGCCCAGCTCAGCATCATTATCAAGGAGCACACCACGGCGCTGGCCGAGGCCAAGACGGAGGACGACAAGGAGTACGCCCAGTGCGTCTTGCGCGTGGCTCGGAAGCTCTTTCGCCTCCTTCACAAGATCTTCCCCGCCATCGTCCACCCGCCCGAGCGCACGGTGCTCTGGCACGACGATCTCTCCCTGCGGAACATCATGGTTGACGATGACAACAATGTTACAGGTATTATCGGGTGGTATGTGTAGACGATGCCAACGCCAACAAGCTGCAAATGCTGACTGCCCTCTAGGGAGTGTGTCTCGACGATGCCCAGGTGGGTCGCATCCCAGGTGCCAGAGTTTCTACGGGGTCCTGTTCGAGAGACGATGCCGGTCCGTGACCGGTACACAGATGTCGACCAGGCGGGCAGCGATGCCAGTGCCGACGAGCTCGACGACAGCCTGGACAACGAGGGCAAGACCGAGCTCTACTGGATTCACTTGATGGAGTACGAGCAGACGCAGCTTCGCAAGGTATACGTAAACCGGATGCGCCAGCTCAGGCCCGAGTGGGATATGGAGGTGGAGGAGGGCGCTCTGAAGGTTGACTTTTTGGCGGCCGTGTCTCGATGCAGCTCGGGCTTTTACCTGCGCCGCATCGAGCAGTGGGTCGACGCCATCGAGCGCAGAGAGTATCTCTCCCTGATGGAGGTGCTCAGAGTCGGCATCAGGACTCACGAGACTTCCGCGGCTCAGGGCACTGTAACATCGGGAGCACTAACGTTGGTGAGCCGATTGCCATGACATTGTGGTTGAGCTATCTAGGGCCACAAGCACCTCTTCTTCATCTCCCGTCTAATAACTCCCTAGGCACTCGATCCGCTCGGCGTGCAGAGGACCTTTCCGTCAAATGCCTCGCTGAAAATCTCAAAGTTTCCCTCCTTTCTCCTATCAAAAACAGCAAACCAGATCTCCTTGAACCAGCCGCCCGCGAACTCGCTCTCTCCCAACACCTCCAGCCAGCACTGAGCAACCTCCTGGGGCGGGTTCCGGAACGCGCCACAGCCGATGGCACCAAGCACGAGCATCGTGTGGCCCTTGATGGCGGCCATGCGGAGGCACTGGCGCATTTTGTCTTTGGTCAATTGGCGGGCCGCCGGGTCGGCGAACACAAACGGGCCCTTGGGTCCCTTTTCCTTTCCTTGTTTTCCTGCACCTTGGGCCTCCGAGTGCGCTGAGGATCCAGAAGCATCAGCGGCGTTGGCCGGTTTCACCTCTGGGCGGCGGATTCCAGCGACGCTGAGTACGCTGACGACGGGAAGCTTCGCAGCTGCAGTTTCGGGAACCATGAGCTTGTGTCCATCACCCATGGATCCACGGAAGATGACCACGTCGCGCGTGTACAGGCCAGCCCTTTGCTGAATCGGGTACAGCTGCTTATGGAGCGAAGCGGCCAGGGTACTGCGGAAGCACAGAGCCTCTTCCTGGGCTGAAGAGCCCTTGAGCCATCCACCTCCGGGGTTTTTCTCTGAGGCCATGTTCAGAACGGCGACACGGGCTGCGATAGACGGACTGAGATGGGCCGGTGCCTCGGCGGTTTTCTTGAGAGCCTCGAACAAGTCGGCCTCGGTCTCTTGGGTGGTCTTTTCCGAGCTGGGCGTGACGCCGAGGACAGATGTCGGCATGGCGAGGGCGGCATCAAACGTGTCTTGATTGAACACGTGCGTCCTCGTGCCATAACGCGACGCCCCAGCGCCATCGGGAACCTTGAACCGGGGGCATTTGGAGGGATCGAGCGGCGGCAAGTTGGCGAGATGGAGCTTCTCAGACTTGGTCGGGTCCAAATGAGGCAGGCTCGCGGCGATGGTCGGGGTGGTGTCTTGAGTTTCTTTAGCGATGGCCGCGAGCGCCAGGCGCTTGGGGTTCTCGTAGTACTTTTTCCTCCACATGGTTGTTGTTGGTGACCCCTTGGAATGGAGTGATGATTATGGTGGAATGGGTGAAGGTTGACAGAAGTTGTTTGGACACTGTGTGTCTGTGTGGAGGGAAATCAGGTTGCCAGGTCGCGCAGGCAGCAGACTTAAATCTTCAATGCCCGTTCGGCAGTCACATTCTTTGTGCTGCTTGGGACAGTCACCTCCATGGGGTCTATGACTCCTTCCCCGATCGACTTGCATGGTTTGTATCTCAGCCCGGCAGGTACTGGATAGCCGACCTTCCTGGAGTAGGTGCACTGCCCCCGTGGCTGCAGCGCTGCGCCTACGGCGAGCTCGATGTGGGATAGTTTCGGAGACCCTAACCCTTGGCCGAATCTTCAAGGGCCTAGATCTCTTGTGACGTCACTCCCCTGGTTCTCCAAATAGGTCCCGCCTTATCTTATCTCGAATATTCCCTGACTCCCCGCCGAAACCGAACCATCATGAGATGATGCCGACCTATCGACATTGCGGTCCAATGTCACAAGCTTAGAGGCTTCTTTCAATCTCAGGATCAAGACCTTCTTTCTACCTCGGCTTCACAGCTTGCTCACCTTCCCCCAACAGCCAACACAACCTCCAACATGCCGGTCTACTGCATCACCGGAACCAACCGAGGAATCGGGCTCGAGTTCGTGCGCCAGCTCGCCGTGTCGCCGGACAACACCATCATCGCCGCCGTCCGCTCGCTCTCGTCCGACTTGACCGACCTCCGCGCAGCAGCATCCTCCTCGACGCACATCCTCGAGTGCGACACCGGCAGCGTGTCATCGATCCATTCGTTCGTCAAGGCCGTTGCCCGAACCCTGGCAGACGGCCAAAAGATTGACTACCTCATCAACAACGCCGGCGTCAACGTTGCCTCCCAGCAGAGCTCCCTCAGTCTCGGCCCCGACGAGTTGCATGCTCAGATCAACATTAACGTGATCGGGCCTGCCAAGGTCGTCGAGTTTCTGCTCGACGCGGGTCTTCTATCCAAGGATGTTCGCATCCTCAACATGACCTCCGGACTCGGCAGCCTGCAACGGAGCTCCGAGATCAAGCCCCGAAAATGCGCCGGGTACTCCATCTCCAAAGCCGGGCTCAACATGCTCACCGTCCACCAAAGCGAGGACCTTAAACCGCACCTGCCGGGCTCTGTGGTGATTGCTATGGATCCTGGATGGGTCAAGACCCGCATGGGCGGCGAGGGTGCTCAGCTCGAGGCCAGCGAAAGTGTTGGGAATATTCTCTCTGTCCTGCATCGCCTCACCCCTGACGACACTGGCTCGTTCTTCCACCACTCGGGGGACAAGATCCCCTGGTGAGAGCCATGGTTCGACAGTTTGCTGCCCGTATATCATTGTCCTATGTACCTACACAGGCCTCATATCAGGAACAAAGACTCAGCGTTGGATCATTCTCTCCCAAGTCCTCACTCGTCCTTGTGCGCAGCGCTCATGACTCCATCACGGTTGCCCTCTGGACCAAAGCCTGCAGAGCTGGAAGTACAGTGGCCGTGCATAGAACCGACAGAATAGCCACCAGGATAAGATGCCAAACGTGGAACCTCACCCCTTTGCGGTATGAGCGCGGAGCCTTGGGACCGACCATCTTTGGGATTGGGGTGATATGCTCCTTTATCGCCGTTTCCAGGCCGATTCGCATTCCTGGCAAGCCATCCATGCTGTACGCATTTTTCAGCGCCCAATACCTGATTCCATTCTCGTTAGGTTGAGTACGACAAAACGATGCGCGTTATCGTACCTTTCTCGGCTCTCTTCCAAGTTCCCCTGCCTGAACCGTTCCTCCCTTCTTGCAAAGGTCTCGTTAAGCGTCTCGCGGAAACGCTTGAAATCGTACAACGGCACTGAGTAGCCGCAGGAGGAAGCGGCCTGGTGTACCCGAACTATGATGACGGATCGAGAGCTGGGAATCACCTGGATTTCGTGCTTCTTGACAAAGTTGTCAAACGCTTGCGTCCCGCGCTCCAGCACAGATCCGTGGCCGAAAAGCCGGACGATGCGAGGCGGTCCCTCAAAGGCGTTGAACATGACGGTAATGCGGCCGTTTCCTGGTTCGTAGAGATGCGCGATTGTCTCGTTTCCGCTCCCACTCAGGTCCATATACCAGAAAGTTGTGTTGTTGAGCAGGCCGAAGTACGGGCCGCCCTTGGGCGACACGTTGACATGTCCAGATGCTGAGAGCGGCGCCGTGGCCACCCAGAACATCTTTTGTTCCAGGATCCATTTCATCAGATGCTCGGGGATGGTTTCGTAGAACTGGCCCATTTTGACGACGACAGCGTGGGCGTGAGGTGAGAGCACTTATGGAAAGCGAAGATTGAGCGTCTACCGACCAGGGACGTTAGGAGAGACGATTGGGATCTATCTACAAGTCAAGTTTTTTCAAAGCGCGTGGGCCCTAATTATGCCGTCGCCCTCACCAGAGCTGCGTAACATCGGCGATGGTTCACGCCTTTTCGGTGACTCGGCCTTGCTGGACTCGGCCTTAGTTTGCAGGTTTGATGACTCATCCAGGAATCTAAAGACGACGTACATGTCCCTCCTTGCAACGGAAAACCCTCGCCCAGGGACGGGTATTTTAAGGTACCTGGAATGCACAACTTTATCATGGTCGTCAAAAGACTACCAACCCTTCAGAGAGTTCATCATCGTCGCCGATCTCAGCCTGGGAATGATCGAGGGCTTGTCACGTGACTGGGCTTGGCATCGCTGCCTGGCACGGGCCCCAAGAAGGGCATTGACCGCGAGGTCTTGAGGTGTCACCACATACTAGGTGTCTGGATAAAAATGGGTGAGGCTGGCTATGCAACCGTGTCTTTACTCTCTTCAAAACCTGCTTGGGAATCTAGGAACCTGTCCAGAATCTTACCGTCAAGCAACCCGTCATCAGAATGGAGGGATCACCAAACGAAGGAGTGAGGGGCAAAGAGCCTTCCCCCACCAGTCAAGAGGAATCCAAGTCACCCGTCTCAGGCTCTCTCACTCACTCCTTTGCCCGCCATCACTTGAGCGATGACCCTGGCTCTGAGAACAGCCACTCCAGAAGCGCAACACCGCGTCCAGTTACCGATCGTGATATCAAAATGGACCCGGACGCTGCGGCCGACGAGACTCCGAGCGCGTCCTCGGACGAGGACAATGAGCCGGACAGCGAGTCCATTGATAGCCAACGGATGGCTCTCATCGACCGGATCATGAAGAGTTTCTGCGCGTCCTTGGACTCCAAGCTTGCTAGTGCTAAGGTCCCTCGTCGCTCCGTCGAGCCAGACAAGAAGAAGCTGGATGCCTCACTGCCCCCTGCTCGTGAAAGGTTAACTGAAGAGGAGGAAGCGGAGGAGGAGAGTGAACAAGATGCTAGTTTGTCCGTGAAGAAGGAAGATGCTGAAACGCGAGTATCCGAAACCGACGCCAAATTACCATCAATTTCCAAGGAGTCGCACGATCAGTCTAGCAAGCCGACCAAGAAAACGGCAAAATCAGGGCTTAAAGCCAGGCTATCCTTCTTCTCACTCTCCAGCAAAGGTATGCGAAAACGAGAAGAGGCACCACCTGCCTTGCGTCCGGCAACCTCGGATCATGCTGCCAGTCACCATCCTCCAGCACCGGCCAGCTATCAGCTCCCTAGACCAGCCGCGCCGGCAGCTGCTCCGGTACCACCGCCGCCTCCTCCGGCTTTGGCTCCCCCGCCTGCGATCCCTCCACCTTCATTGGCACCTCCGCCCTGTCCGATACCACCCATTCAGCCTTCACCTTCGGGCATAACACGTCCTCCAGGTGCTCCTGGGCCTCAGGTCCTCCACCAGGACGAAAGGAGGGGACCAAGGAGGAAACTCCGCGGACCTCCTCGGTTTTCGGTGGATGAGCTGCCGGCTTCTGAAGCAGCGAGTGAATATCAAGGTGGAACAATCTCTCATTGGGACACCAACCTCAACGATCTAGACCTTTCCCAGTTGCCACCACCCACTGAAGCAGCCTCCGTTTACGGCCCCGCAACCCATGAACCAGCACCCGAATCATCCTCTTCCGGCGTGGCCCTGCATTCATCGAGCCAGTTCCAGTTTGAACCTCATGCTGGGGCATTCGTCTCATCCTCTGCCTCCCAGGCACCTCCTCTTGCACATACCAGATATTATTTCGGCTCACTACCTACCGATCTGACGGAGGTATCAGCCTCAGAGCTTACTCAAACACAGGCCTCGGCGGTACCTCACGCTGGCCAAGGAGTCAAGAGGAGCGCTGATGAGGAGGCTCAGGTCGAGAGGAGTGCAATCCAAGCGGAGGAAACAGATGGGGATGGGCGGCGTAAAAAGTCCCGTCGCGGAGGACCGGAAGCGGGAGCCTCAAACCCCGGTGCCGGCAAAAAGTTTGCTTGCCCCTACTTCAAACGGAACCCCAAGAAGTATCAGAAGTGGACGTCCTGCCCCGGCCCAGGATGGGATGAAGTCCACCGAGTCAAGTACGTTGGCGCAGGCTTTGTGGTTTGGATAACATACAGCTAATCCTGCGTAGGACACATCTTTATCGCCGGCACCAACTGCCAATTCAGTGCCCTCGCTGCTGGACTGTCTTCCAGTCAGACGGGGACCTTCAGTCGCACATCCAGCAGGACCCGCCGTGTCCAAGGTCCGAGAAACGGATGCTCCAGGAGGGCTTCACGAAGGACCAGGAGAAGAAACTCCGGAGCCGCAAAAAGACCCACGCGGACATGACCGACGAAGACAAGTGGCGCGAGATTTACATGATTCTGTTCCCTGACGATGACCCCACTACGATCCCATCTCCTTGTGAGTTTGCTGAAGCCTGCGTTTTGTTTCTTATAGACTCTGACGTCCCGGGGCAGATTACAGCGATCCTGAGGATGAAGCGTCCGGCTTCACGGGTTCGGGAGAACTCGAGGATTACGCCACCTTTGTTCGCCGGGAGATGCCGACCCTTGTCAGGCGCGAGCTCGAGATCCTGTTCCGGGATGAATTCAAGGATGTGGAAGAGAGGCTGCGCCCGCGGATCGCCCAGATCGTGTTGGATTTGCAGCCCAGGCTATTGAATCTCTACAAGCAGTCACAGCTGCCTCTCAGCGAGTACGGCCCCGGCCAGTTCCAGAGCCAGACTAATGAAGGCGATCCAGGGCTCACTCCGGTGCTGTCACAGAGCGCTGATTCCACTAGTGGCTCGGAGTTTCACACAACTCCGGACCTGTTGTCTGGAGTGGACACACCTCACCTCGCGACAGGAATCCAGGTGGGCGGTTACGGAGCTGGGGCGGCTTCTTTTTCGGACCCCGGCGCTTGTTATTTCCCCGTGCTCAATCACGTATCGACAGAGACATCTGGTGTCGGCACTGGTTTGGGATTGGACTGGAACTTTGAGTTTGACCAGCTCTTGAACCCTGACATTTTCATGCCTCCGGTGCAGAGTTTCACAGCGCCGAGCGCGTGAATCCAGCAGGGAGGACAACTGGAAAGACTAGCTCAATGCTGAATACTTCCTCAAGCCCCTCATTACTCAGGTCTTTGCCCCTCTGCTGCCCTCATCGCATTCACCCTCAGACTGGGCACAGCGGACCGTTCTGGGTGCGAAGTGGACCCGAATCGTCCACCGCCCACCCCTCGCTGCCGACAGTGAGGGGAGCCCAAAAGAGCTGCCACGGGCCCTGCTCGCGCTTGATCCGGAGTAGAACATTGTAGTTGTCCCCGAAGAAGCTCTGCTGCCAATCTGTCTCCAGGACGTGAGCTTCATTGATGTACGACCCGCCTCCTGGCGTCACGTTGCGGACGGCATCCACGTGCTCCATCAAGCGACTCTCAATGACCGCGGCCTCGTACGGGCTGATCTTGTCCAAGTCGACTGGCGAAAAGAGGAAACCGAGCATTACCGTCTCACATCACGCCGGATTGACAGCTGCCGGAGCTGGGTATCCTGCCGCTTCCAGCGTCGGTGCATTGCTGAGCGTGAAGAAGCCATGTCCGGCCTCGACGGCAGCGCGAAGTGTCTCCACCGCGTAGTTCAAGGGAACTTCATTGCTAAGAACATTCTTTGGAAACATGCGCGTGGTAAAAAGCCACTCCCCGATATGCAAACCCAACTTGTTGGTGAGGTTGGTGTAGAGCTCGGTGATTGGGGTGTCGATGGCGGCTGCGATTCCAGCCTCGTTGAGAGCGTCAAGAAGCGGCTGGACGAACTGAGTTACTGTTTCCGGGGTTAAATCCGGCATTTGGATAATCACCTCCATGTGGAATTGGTTGTCGCCATGCGGAACGGTGAGAGTCAAGAGAAACCCCTGAGCTTCGACGGTCGGGATCACAAATGCGAGAACCTCGCGGAAGCCTTTCCAGAAGGTCTCGGGATCTGACACAGTCGCTCCATTGTTTTGGCCTGCTGATGGCGTCGCGGCGAGAGTGAAGTTGAAGTGTGTAAATGTGACGTTGACGGGCGGATGTGCCTTGACGATGACGGATGTCACAACGCCGAAGGTTCCTGGCTGAGTTAGCGTGTCTGTTTGGGAATTGTGCTGTGAGGGGATGAGGATTGTCGACACACGTACCACCGCCACCGCCCCTCAGAGCGAAGAAGAGATCTGGGTTTGTCTGCGGATCCGCCGTCACGTAATGTCCGTTAGCAGTGACAAGGTTGATGGAAAGAACTTGGTCGGCGGCCAGACCAAACTTGGAGCTCAAGGGAGAGTGGCCTCCACCCATGAACCAACCACCGTATGATCCAAGAGTGAGACAGCCGGCAACGGAGTTCGGTGCCAGCAGAGTGATGTTGTGCTCCTGGGCGTACGCAAGAGCTTCAAATGCCTGAACTCCAGCACCGACACAAACCGCAGGACCTCGATAGTTTCCTCCAGGCTGGAGGTAGTCATCAAGGTAGTCGAAGCCGACGAGGTGGTGGGTCCAAATGCTCAGCGAGCCGCGCCTAGGCTCCTGCCGATGGGATCATGTCCGGTATTCCTGGACCTTTGTTAGCAGGGCGACCCAGGATGATGGAAGAACGGACTGACTTGATGACTAGCCGAATGTTTCGATTTCTCGCAAAGTTGACAGCAGCCTGGACATGCTTGACACTGGTGGCATTGACGACGTAAGCAGGGTACCCTCCTCGGGTACAGTCGCCGGTCGGATCCCTGAGTGAGTGGGCACGTATTGCCTTGGGGCCACTGCATCCAGGTTGCCATGGGGTCCTCGGTGAACGTCATTTCGTCTGCTACCACGTGGGGGAGGTTGCTGCAAGCCTCGGGGTTAAACTCTGGCCAGGTTTCGTAGCAGATCGAAGCCAGAGGCGGCGGACTCAGGAGAGCGCCCCCTAGAGTCTCGTTGAGCTGCGACCATTCCTCCTCGGTTGGCCAAGAAGGCGTCCCTGGGAACGGTTTGCATTGTGAAGCGGCCCCGGCAGTCGACTTGTCTCCGAAAGCCACGGCGTCAAATGCGGCGATGTCTTCGGGAGTCAACTGGGTTTCGTCAATACTGCCGGTGCCGGCGGGGAAACCATAGACTCCGGGAACGAAGCCAAGGTGGAGGAGCGGGGACAAAAGCAAGGTGACAGGGAGCATGATGTCCTGCGGGGAGTGGATGTGACGACGATGTGGGTGTGGATTGCCCGTTGCGAGGACTCGAGGAAAAGAGGGTTGAAGAGGATGCTTCGGATGGCAACGCGTTCCGGTCTCTAGAGTCGGTTCTTGCATCCAATATGCTTTCCTGCATCTAATTCCCACAAGCCAGGTGCATTCTCGCTGGTCAGAGCTGCCTCCTCATCAAGCACGGAAAGCGAGCAAGTACAGTCCGGTTCAAGTGTCATCTGACAATGCTCCAGATCTTAGGTCATCATGCCACCTCATTTACAAGGCCAACATCGCAGTGTGCAGAACATGACAGACGAGATGGGGACAATGGAACGCGAACACATCAGATGCTTGCGGAAACTAGGTGGGTATTTCTAGACTGGCTGCGTTGGACATGAGATGGTTTTCCCTGCGTTATGTTGCTTTCTCATGTGTGTGGAAAAGATGCTCCAAGAATTCCCTCGCCTTTTCTAGATCATCGTCATCCACGCTGCCAAACTTGGCCCATCCATCGAGCGCCATGCGCCCATACCTCGTGGCGTTCGCCATATTGCCGTTGAGATAGTGGAGGTGAGCGAGCGTATCATGATAATCGGGCATGAAAGGCGGAACCCTGTCCCACTCCGAAAACATGAGCAGTTCTTCAGCCATGACGATGGCATCCTTGTAGTATCCCGAGGACTTGGCGTCCGCAATGGTCTCCTTGAGGCTCTTAGTCTTTCGTCTCCAACTCTCAGAGTTCTCGAGCTCATCCGGTGGCCCGCGGCAGAGCGAGCAGGTGCATTCGAAACCCCAGTTGTCTCTGAGATACCGTCTTCTTTGCTCAACCGGCGTCTCCAAGGGCACGTCTGTATGGTGTCAAGAACATGGTCAATAGCGTTAACTCATCAGCACTACGGAATCAAGCACGTACAGCTTATCAGAATCTCCTCCCCGGGCTTGATCTCATGATATGCGACGATTTCCATGGTTAACCTGCGTTCGGAGAACCGAGTGAAGGCACTGCCATAGGTTAGCATTCGTCCGAGTGAACCAAGCTGATCAACGCGTTTCCCTCAACGCCCCCGTCTACCAGCTTAGGGATGGCGCTTACTTTGGACGGCACGAGTGGTTGATTCTCTGTTGTCTTTGTTAGTGCATTGCGTTAAACCGGGGCATCTATCATCACAGCATACCGCAACCTCGGGGAACAGTCCAACATGAACCTCCGATTCCGCTATGACAACCGTGTTGGTGTTCGGTCCAAGGATAGCATCCACCTCGTACTTGGACGAACCGCGATGTAATTTGTACACCTTGTTTCGTGTCTCTTCGGGGAGTTGATTGATTGCCTGCTTCAGGATACGTCTCCTGTGATGGGGCTTCGTGTCCGCCAGGAAGGCAATCTCGATCAGAACCGCTGGGAAATCCACCATCACAATCTCCCCGGCCTTGATTCTGCGTGTGGCAATGACACCATATCCCTTCCCAGGAACCTGGCGCACTTCATATGCCGGACCCAGGGACTCCCGCTTTGTTGCCTGGAGAGGGCTTGGTTTGTCGACGAAGGCGTCCATGCCGATGAGGTGGGATGCGGTGGTGACGGAGGTGACCAAGCTGGTGCCATGCTGGTTCCGGAACTCTGTCGAAGTGAAAAGGCAGTCGATCCTCGTGGAATTCGTGTCTCGTGGGGTCTGTGTCATGCAGCGTGGCGGAAAGCTCCAGCTGAATTCATTGGCGCTGTCATCATCGACAATCCCAATCTTCCCGGGGACGTGGCAGACATTGGAGCCTTTGTTTTCCAGTCTGCCACCAGGATGGTGCGGACAATGCGTCCATGGGCTCGCCGAAGCCGGTGTGATCAACGCAGCAAGGAGCGCCAAAGCCGGCAGATGAGATAGTCGTGGGCCATCCCGCCCAGACGATCGCGACAGCATGGTTGCAAGAGGTGCGAGGTTGAGTCGACGAGGTCTCGAGGGTGAAGTCAACCTCAATCTGAGAGGTCCAGCGATTTTGAGTATAAGCCGTATATATTTGCAAGGTGGCCGAAGTCTTCCAATGTTACTGGAGCGGCTCAGATGTAGCGCCCAAGAGCCTCATCACGATCCCGGCAATTAAAGCCGACGGCTAATCAGGAAGCCCCCCATTGTATTCCAGCGTACCACAGAGATAACCAAGGTAATTTTTCCAGAGAAGTAATTCCATCCTTATGAGCTCCCTGGGTAATATGCGGATTTCTTTCAATTGGTGACAGCTGCGTGCTCCGACCATGCCCTGAGAGGCTTGTCCAATATTAACTTTGCATTACATTATGGCGATCCGTCTATGTGTATCCTGGTTTCTTGCAACCCGAGTACGCTTCAAAACAAACCGAAACAGTTGGCATAGTATGTTGTTGTCGCGCTCCAGTCCGAAAAGACCCCGATCACGCCAACATCCTGGGCGAGAACATGCAGCAGATTGTAAACATCACCTTCGTTGTTGGTGACGTTTGCGACGCTGGCGTAGTAGTAACCACCCCCTGAACCGTCTGCAAGCCAGCCGCTGCGCTCCAGCGTCCAAGTGATGATCTTGAGGCCAGCCTTCTTCGCCGCCAGAGCGTACTCGCTCGGCACAATCTTTCCGTTCTTGACCGTCACGAGGTATGGAAGCGGAGGAGCAATGATCTTGACGCCTGCTTTGGCGTATTTCTTGAGGTTGGCGATCGCCTGCGGCATGGCGCCAGGGGCATCTCCGCTCTCGTCGAGCAAAACCGCCTGCTTCGCAAAACGCGGCTCGGCCTTGAGCCAGTACAAGACGTCGTCGTAGAGGAACGACTGCGGAAAGACGCGCTCGGGCTTGATGCCCGCCTCCTTGAACTCGTCGATCATCTGCTGGGCGAACTTGGCTTGGGTGTAGTCACTGCCAGGCGGGAACGGCATGGGGACCTCCGGAGTCTTGAGTTCGGGGGTGAACTTGAGCCCCAGGCTGTCGACAAGCTTGATGAACTCTCTGAGAGTCAAGACGGGGCTGCACTTCTTGGCGTAGAGATCCGTCTGATACCCCGGGGTACCACCGAGGAACTCTTCTGGTGTAGTGGCATGGGGATTGTATGCGTCCATCTTTGCGCAGAGCCTCTTGATCTCGTCAAGAGTGAAGTCGGAGGTGCAGCACTTGGCGGTGGCCTCGGAGCCGTTGGCGGCCGGTTGAAACGGGACGGTGCACTTTGCATTCAGCTCAGGAATCGCCACGACGTTGGTGGTGGTGTGCAGGTCGCATTGCGAGTGGCGGCAGACCAAGCGCTTGTCTTTTGTGAAGGTGACATCACATTCCTGGATGCCAGCTCCCATCCGTGTCTGCAGCGAGGAGTCAGCAGTAGCTCAAGGATGGGTCGTTGCGAGCACTCACTCCGGCCATGATCGACTCGTATGTGTGCTCCGGGAACTGCAAGGTTCCGCCGCCGCGGTGGGAGATGCTCCAAGCGCTTGGCTTCATGTCCTTGTCCGCGCATGAGAGCAGTTTTTGCTTGAGTGGTCCCTCATCCATATCCTCCACGAGCCAAAAGGGTCGCGGCCCGAGGGAAATCCGTTTCACAGGCTTTACGTCATTGTGGGTGAGCGTGCCGCCGGCGCTCGGTGCTGCTAGAGAGGAAACCGCAAAACTAGCACAAGCTAGCAACCGTAGCAAAGGGATCGCCGACATGGTTGTTGAACTCTGCCCGCAAGCGACACGACAGCCAACTGTGTTCTAGGGACGCAAAGCGCGAAGACAGTACCGTTGAGCAGCTTAAGTACTGATAACATGCGCGGGATCCTTCAACCCCGACCCTGGCCGAAGCCTCGGCTCCTTCATCCTCCTCATCCATGTGTTGTAGGATGTCGCCCACGATTGCAAAACCAGCTTCCCTATTGGCGCTAGCCTGTCGAAAACCGACGAGGTTGCTTATGTGCCCAAGATGTTCACCGTGATCATCATCGCCCCAATCCTGTTTATCCACTTGCAACGTGAGCAAGATGCAAACTCGGATTGGCCCCTGAAAATGCCTCCCCCAGCTATGGATATCCTCAACATCTTGAACAATCTGGAAGCTTGAACACATTGAAGAGTGAGGATAAGTCCAAGAGAATGATACACCGGCGCATAACGATGCGGCGGAACCATCATTAAACCCGTGATCCACCAAAATGTTACATCATGTGTGGCATGTAGGAGTGGATAACTGCTCGATTGAGCAGGGCAGGAATGGAGGAAGCGAGTGAATTGAGCTTGTGCTTCCGAAACTGAACTGAGCCCTTAGGGCGAAGGAGTGAGCCTATCTATATACACGCAGCGGTCGGATGGCAGGGCCGAGAACTGGGTCCCCGTCGCCAGACCTGGCCAGGGTTCTGAAGTAGGGGCACAGGACTCGGTCCCGTTTAGAGAGTGGCTCTGAAGGGTGGCGAGTGAGTTTTGAGGTCTTGGCAGAAATGAGCCTCAGAAACCTCAATTCCTGTCACATCATGTCATGGGGCAATCCTATCTCTTGGGGAGTGGATCGACGGTGAAACCTTATGTCAGGGAGCTCGAACTCCCCTCACCCATCCGCGACAGGCTATTGCCATTCTGTACGTCGAGGAAGGTGTAAGGACAGATTTCATTGATTGCAACCCGGGATTCTTGAGTGTTAAAACAGTCGTGGGCTATGCACTCCGACTTCAAGGCTGTCGCCAACAGGACGTATTAATGAAGCGGCAGAGTCGAAACCAAGAACGGCGCCTAATGGGAAGAAATCAACAGGTTCTTTAGCGTCAACCGCTGGGGGTCCGGTTCGCCTTTGACTATGTTTTCTTTTCCTTTCCTTCTTTTCTTTCTTTGGGAAAGGTTTCATTAAGACGGAGAGAGACGGCAGGAAGTCATTTAAGGTACCTACCTGGTAATTAGACTACCTATAACCTGTCAGCGGAGGATTAAGACCTTGGGTTTTTTCCTTCCCGTCCTTAGGACCCAGAACGTCTTTGTCCTCGACAGTTCACCTTTAGCTCGTCCTTCTTTTAGTGCCTGTATCTTTACATACATTATTAAGCTGTCTTGAGCTGGGCTTGTATCTTACGTCGGCCGAACACGTTTGGCGTCCCGCTTCCGTGCCACCCATGACTATCGCATCGTTCCATTGTTTCCGCTGTGGTGAAACGGTAGGGCTTTTCCCGCTGAAACAACAGCAAAGTATGTAGGTACGTACATAAGCAACGAACGTGTATCGTGGTACAATGGCGTCCTGCATTGACTAGCGTCCAAGGCTGATGACAAAGAGGTAGCAGACCCTGAGGCAACGTGAGAGCATTGACAACCAAACGGATCTATGTATGCGAACACCTCGCCCAAATCGCAGGGAACTATGCATTCCTGGAAAGATGCAAAGCGAAGGACGTAGATGATGTTGTCCTCGGGACACGCAAGACCCAGTGGGATGCCTGAAGGTGCAAGAGAGCTTGCTGACGATGGTGGCTGTGTTACCAACGACGAACGGTTCAATGGAACCTTGCTGCATATAATGCGACGTGAGGCCCAGCCCTACCAAGTGTCGCCCGCGACGATTCGTCTTGTACTGCAGTAGACGCGCTAGTTGGGCCACTTATTAAGTAACCCCTGAATTAACAGGTTGAGCCGACTGCTACGTTTACCCGCCAGCACCGAGCAGCGTTGCTATGCGATACGCGACAGGGTTGCCTTGGTCTCAACATAAAAGGAAGGAAGGTATCCGCCATGGCTAGCATCTCTGGGCTCATCATCATCGGTTCGTAGGCTCAAGTTACCAACCTGTCTCCAAGAAGCCATCAAACCTTTGCGCGGCGCGATCATCAAAGCTAACAACATGACTCCTATCCTGTCCCTCCCCATTCTGGGGCTTTTTGCGCTTCCTGCTATCGCCCAAACCCAGACAACTCCAGCCCAGACAACTCCGACAGAAATGGTGGTGACGATGCTCAACTTTGGATGGAACCCGGAGGAGCTTGTTGGATCCGTCATTGCCGCAAACCCAACGGCGACAACATACAGCATCAAGTGCCCGGGAGAGCAAGACACATGCGCCGGTTTCGACGGACCTCCGCCTGACATCACGGTCGTCGCTGGGCCATCGACCGCCGCGGAAACACGGACCGTGACTGGCATCGACGTCGACGGAAAGCCAATTGTGGCTTCTCACGTCATCACATGCACCCTTACAGCCACGGCTCCTGCGAACGGCCCCTGCGAGTACTCATATTGGGCCAAAGGCACCGCAACGGGAACAAGCTTTGATCTTGCTCAGGAGTCGAGGTGGATGACGGTTGGGCCGGCGACAGTGACTGGCGGTTTCGAGAAGCTCGAGAGTGGGACGTCTCTGCTTCGTGTCCCGGTGTTTGTGGGAGTTCTTGCGGCTGGCATCGTTGCGTTGTTCGGAATGATGTAATGTAATGCCTGGGAGTGTTGAGTATTAGCAGATAGTACCTGATAGATGTTCAGTGAGCGGCGGCTTAGCCCTTATTGGTTGTCATCGCATCCTGGATTTGCCTGAATAGCCTGAATTCTTCTGATTCAGTTGTGCCCTTAACGCTCCTCGTCGGTTGCTGATGCTGTTCCTTTGACATGTCTCTGAAAACTGGTGCTGTTGTGGCTGCCACGAAAGGAAGAAGAATGGGAAGAACAGTGCGTCAGTTATCAAGGGGATTGAGGATTGAGGCTGTCTAATTGCTTTGTTTAAGACCCAGAAATGACTAGGTACTGCCGAGGGCAATCATTGAACCAATATTGCTTGACCTGGAGAGGAATATCTTAGGTTGTCGCTGTAAGTTTTGGCTGATGCGCTGGCGACAATGCAGCAACCAATCATTCAAAATCTTGGTGACCATTTTGGGAAGGTGGGGTGTCGCGGGGCAGAGCTTGCGCTTGGCACGACTTCTGCGGTACCCCAGGCAGCAAACGGACCGCAGCGGGCAGCCTCTAAAGGGCCGGGTGTCGAGGACGAAGACGCGGCAGAAGCTCCCGGCGACGAGGAGGCAGCCCCTGCTGTCGCCCAGGTCGTATCGCAGGAGCAAAGAGAGCTGGACGAGTCGTTCACTGGCTTCCCTTGCCACTACTTCACCGTGGACGAGGCTGAAGGCATGTTCGACACGGCGTATGGCAACCACTGGAGTCCGTTTGAAGACGAGATCCTGCAGCGAGAGTTCTGGACCCATTGCAAAGAGCTCATCCTCCAGAACTACCTCAGGAAAAACACCCGTCTGCGGCCCTTGTCGAAGCTCATGCTCTGGCGATACGGCTGCCACCTGTACGACCTCTTCACGTACGAGCTGAAATTCGATCCTCGCTATCCGACCATTCGGGTCGACGAGGTGAATACGACCTGCCGGCTTCCTTTTCCAGGCCCCAAGCTCTGCGAGTCGCTCAGAACACTTCTCAGCCACCCGATCTGGGGCAGCAACATCTCGCTGGCAAGGTACGTTCTTTCATACGCCGTGTACCTTCGAGTCCCGGGCCACATCCCGCCGTTCATGGGCAGGAAGACTTCAGGCGCATTGGAACGGACATTTGCCCGCCACACAAACGACTACGAGAAGACCCTCTTCCTGCAGGAAGTATACGAAGCACGTGCCCACACCCAGAAATGCAACGTCTCTGCAAAGCATTGGCACACATCGTCGAGCCCGACCGTCCCATCGCAGACAAGGCAGAGCGCAAGCGGCAACAAAGGCTCTTCCTCCTGCTCAATGACGATGTCAAGAATGTGATACGGGCGCTTGACGATCTCCAGTGCGGTGGACGGCCAATCTACCAGCGATGCGGTCAATACGCGGACGACTTCAAGAAGCACCTGATGGCCCGCGCTGACGTGGAGCCCCAGAAGACCGAGACGATCGCCGCATGGGTGCGCAGGTTCTACCTCAACAGCATCCGCGACTGGATCATCGGAAAGCGGCAGCGCTTCGACAAGGTCTACAAGTACGACGTGCCGTGGAATGCCGGGGTGCCGCTCAACTTCCTCCATCACTAAGACGCCACGCAGGATCATGTCCGCATGATTCGAGGAGAATACTGGACCTGTCTCCCGGAGCACCGGCCCCGTTATCTGCTCAACATCGATCCCCGGCGCGAGCCCGTCGACTCGACCGATGATGATGCGAGCGACGTAGATGCGGGCAAAAACACCGAGTGTCTGACGGGGTTGGGTGAGACTCGGGACCTCGACGTTGTGACGCGGGAAATCCGGCGCGAGTTTGAGGACTTCCTGCGCGCGAACCCCGAGCATCAGCGCGACGAGTCCAGTCTCGGCGTTGAGCCCGACATAGCTCCGCAAAACGACGCCAGCCCATCTGAGCGCGACGTGTCTCCGGAGGCCGGCCATCGGGTCACAACCAGTTCCGGTGTGACAGCCGCGATCAGCCGGCATCTCCTGAAATGGCACATGATAATGGCCGCCAGGCGCTGAGTGAGCCGACTGACTATCCGTCAGACAGGGACCTTGGAGGCTCACAACTCTAGGACCTGTCTGACCAAAGTGACCATGTATCAGACAGGGGCCTGGGGGGTTCAGTCCCAGAATCTA